>NC_052320.1:7227710-7527710 GCF_016432855.1 Salvelinus namaycush | reverse complement strand
GTGTTTGAGAGATGTGTGGTATGCCGCTGTCTGGGCTGTGTGTTTGAGAGATGTGTGGTATGCCGCTGTCTGGGCTGTGTGTTTGAGAGATGTGTGGTATGCCGCTGTCTGGGCTGTGTGTTTGAGAGATGTGTGGTATGCCGCTGTCTGGGCTGTGTGTTTGAGAGATGTGTGGTATGCCGCTGTCTGGGCTGTGTGTTTGAGAGATGTGTGGTATGCCGCTGTGTGGGCTGTGTGTTAGAGAAATGTGTGGTATGCCGCTGTCTGGGCTGTGTGTTTGAGAGATGTGTGGTTTGCCGGTGTCTGGGTTGTGTGTTTGAGAGATGTGTGGTATGCCGCTGTGTGGGCTGTGTGTTTGAGAGATGTGTGGTATGCCGCTGTCTGGGCTGTGTGTTTGAGAGATGTGTGGTATGCCGCTGTCTGGGCTGTGTGTTTGAGAGATGTGTGGTATGCTGCTGTCTGGGCTGTGTGTTTGAGAGATGTGTGGTATGCCGCTGTCTGGGCTGTGTGTTTGAGAGATGTGTGGTTTGCCGGTGTCTGGGCTGTGTGTTTGAGAGATGTGTGGTATGCCGGTGTGTGGGCTGTGTGTTTGAGAGATGTGTGGTATGCCGCTGTGTGGGCTGTGTGTTTGAGAGATGTGTGGTATGCCGCTGTGTGGGCTGTGTGTTTGAGAGATGTGTGGTATGCCGCTGTCTGGGCTGTGTGTTTGAGAGATGTGTGGTATGCCGCTGTCTGGGCTGTGTGTTTGAGAGATGTGTGGTATGCCGCTGTCTGGGCTGTGTGTTTGAGAGATGTGTGGTATGCCGCTGTCTGGGCTGTGTGTTTGAGAGATGTGTGGTATGCCGCTGTGTGGGCTGTGTGTTAGAGAAATGTGTGGTATGCCGCTGTCTGGGCTGTGTGTTTGAGAGATGTGTGGTTTTTTTATTTTATTTATTTAACCTTTATTTAACCAGGTAGGCAAATTGAGAACACGTTCTCATTTACAATTGCGACCTGGCCAAGATAAAGCAAAGCAGTTCGACACATACAACAACACATAGTTACACATGGAGTAAAAACAAACATATAGTCAATAATACAGTGAAAAAAATAAAAAAATAAGTCTATATACAATGTGAGCAAGTGAGGTGAGATAAGGGAGGTGAAGGCAAACAGATATATGTATAAATAAATAAAAATATAAAAAGGCCATGGAGGCGAAGTGAGTACAACACAGCAAGTAAAATAAAAACTTAAAAAAAAAAAAAAAAAACACTGGAATGGTTGGTTTGCATTGGAAGAAAGTGCAAAGTAGAGACAGAAATAATGGGGTGCAAAGGAGCAAAATAAATTAATAAATAAATACAGTAGGTAAAGAGGTAGTTGTTTGGGCTAAATTGTAGATGGGTTATGTACAGGTGCAGTAATCTATGAGCTGCTCTGACAGCTGGTGCTTAAAGCTAGTGAGGGAGATAGGTGTTTCCAGTTTCAGAGATTTTTGTAGTTCGTTCCAGTCATTGGCAGCAGAGAACTGGAAGGAGAGGCGTCCAAAGGAAGAATTGGTTTTGGGGGTGACTAGAGAGATATACCTGCTGGAGCGCGTGCTACGGGTAGGTGCTGCTATGGTGACCAGCGAGCTGAGATAAGGGGGGACTTTACCTAGCAGGGTCTTGTAGATGACCTGGAACCAATGGGTTTGGCGACGAGTATGAAGCGAGGGCCAGCCAACGAGAGTGTACAGGTCGCAGTGGTGGGTAGTATATGGGGCTTTGGTGACAAAACGGATGGCACTGTGATAGACTGCATCCAATTTATTGAGTAGGGTTTTGGAGGCTATTTTGTAAATGACATCACCGAAGTCGAGGATTGGTAGGATGGTCAGTTTTACAAGGGTATGTTTGGCAGCATGAGTAAAGGATGCTTTGTTGCGGAATAGGAAGCCAATTCTAGATTTGACTTTGGATTGGAGATGTTTGATGTGGGTCTGGAAGGAGAGTTTACAGTCTAACCAGACACCTAGGTATTTGTAGTTGTCCACATATTCTAAGTCAGAGCCGTCCAAAGTAGTGATGTTGGACAGGCGGGCAGGAGCAGGCAGCGATCGGTTGAAGAGCATGCATTTGGTTTTACTTGTATTTAAGAGCAGTTGGAGGCCACGGAAGGAGAGTTGTATGGCATTGAAGCTCGCCTGGAGGGTTGTTAACACAGTGTCAAAAGAAGGGCCAGAAGTATACAGAATAGTGTCGTCTGCGTAGAGGTGGATCAGAGAATCACCAGCAGCAAGAGCGACATCATTGATGTAAACAGAGAAGAGAGTCGGTCCAAGAATTGAACCCTGTGGCACCCCCATAGAGACTGCCAGAGGCCCGGACAACAGACCCTCCGATTTGACACACTGAACTCTATCAGAGAAGTAGTTGGTGAACCAGGCGAGGCAATCATTAGAGAAACCAAGGCTGTCGAGTCTGCCAATGAGGATGTGGTGATTGACAGAGTCAAAAGCCTTGGCCAGGTCAATGAATACGGCTGCACAGTATTGTTTCCTATCGATGGCGGTTACGATATCGTTTATGACCTTGAGCGTGGCTGAGGTGCACCCATGACCAGCTCTGAAACCAGATTGCATAGCGGAGAAGGTGTGGTGTGATTCGAAATGGTCAGTAATCTGTTTGTTGACTTGGCTTTCGAAGACCTTAGAAAGGCAGGGTAGGATAGATATAGGTCTGTAGCAGTTAGGGTCAAGGGTGTCCCCCCCTTTGAAGAGGGGGATAACCGCAGCTGCTTTCCAATCTTTGGGGATCTCAGACGACACGAAAGAGAGGTTGAAGAGGCTAGTAATAGGGGTGGCAACAATTTCAGCAGATAGTTTTAGAAAGAAAGGGTCCAGATTATCTAGCCCGGCTGATTTGTAAGGGTCCAGATTTTGCAGCTCATTAAGAACATCAGCTGACTGTATTTGGGAGAAAGAGAAATGGGGAAGGCTTGGGCGAGTAGCAGAGGGGAGGGCAGTGCTGTTGTCCCGGGTAGGGGTAGCCAGGTGGAAAGCATGGCCAGCCGTAGAAAAATGCTTATTGAAATTCTCAATTATAGTGGATTTGTCGGTGGTGACAGTGTTTCCTATCTTCAGGGCGGTTGGAAGCTGGGAGGAGGTGTTCTTATTCTCCATGGACTTTACGGTGTCCCAGAACTTTTTTGAATTTGTGTTGCAGGAAGCAAGTTTCTGCTTGAAAAAGCTAGCCTTGGCTGTTCTAACTGCCTGTGTATATTGGTTTCTGGCTTCCCTGAAAAGTTGCATATCACGGGGGCTGTTCGATGCTAATGCAGAACGCCATAGGATGTTTTTCTGTTGGTTAAGGGCAGTCAGGTCAGGAGAGAACCAAGGGCTATATCTGTTCCTGGTTCTAAATTTCTTGAATGGGGCATGCTTATTCAGGATGGTGAGGAAGGCATTTTTAAAAAATGACCAGGCATCCTCTACTGACGGGATGAGATCAATATCCTTCCAGGATACCCCGGCCAGGTCAATTAGGAAGGCCTGCTCGCTGAAGTGTTTCAGGGAGCGTTTGACAGTGATGAGTGGAGGTCGTTTGACCGCTGACCCATTACGGATGCAGGCAATGAGGCAGTGATCGCTGAGATCTTGGTTAAAAACAGCAGAGGTGTATTTGGAGGGCAAGTTTGTTAGGATGATATCTATGAGGGTACCCGTGTTTACGGAATTGGGGTGGTACCTGGTAGGTTCATTAATAATTTGTGTGAGATTGAGGGCATCAAGCTTAGATTGTAGGGTGGCTGGGGTGTTGAGCATGTTCAAATTTAGGTCGCCTAGCAGCACGAGCTCTGAAGATAGATGGGGGGCAATCAGTTCACATATAGTGTCCAGAGCACAGCTGGGGGCAGAGGGTGGTCTATAGCAGGCGGCAACGGTGAGAGACTTGTTTTTAGAGAGGTGGATTTTTAAAAGTAGAAGTTCAAATTGTTTGGGAACAGACCTGGATAGTATAACAGAACTCTGCAGGCAGTCTTTGCAGTAGATTGCAACACCGCCCCCTTTGGCCGTTCTATCTTGTCTGAAAATATTGTAATTGGGGATAAAAATGTCTGAATTTTTGGTGGTCTTTCTAAGCCAGGATTCAGACACGGCTAAAACATCCGGGTTGGTAGAGTGTGCTAAAGCAGTGAACAAAACAAACTTAGGGAGGAGGCTCCTAATGTTAACATGCATGAAGCCAAGGCTATTACGGTTACAGAAGTCATCAAAAGAGAGCGCCTGGGGAATAGGAGTGGAGCCAGGTACTGCAGGGCCTGGATTCACCTCTACATCACCAGAGGAACAGAGGAGAAGTAGGATAATGGTACGGCTAAAAGCTATGAGAATTGGTCGCCTAGAGCTACCAGAGCAGAGAGTAAAAGGAAGTTTCTGGGGGCGATAAAATAGTTTAAAGGAATAATGTACAGACAAAGGTATGGTAGGATGTGAATACAGTGGAGGTAAACCTAGGTATTGAGTGATGATGAGAGAGATCTTGTCTCTAGAAACATCATTGAAACCAGGTGATGTCATCGCATATGTGGGTGGTGGAACTGCAGGGTTGGATATGGTATAGAGAGCAGGGCTAGAATCTCTACAGTGAAATAAGCCAATAAACACTAACCAGAACAGCAATGGACAAGGCATATTTACATTAAGGAGAGGCAAGCTTAATCGAGTGATAAATAAGGGTCCAGTGAGTAGAGGTTGGTAGGGGTCGTGGCGATCCAGACAGCTGGCCGGGTATATGGCTATCGGTAGCAGCATAGGATGGAGGTCTGTTTGTAGATACCTCGTGCGTTTCCGTCGGTAGGTTCCGTGTAGTGGGGTTTTGTTCAGATAGCAGCCGATAAGACAGCTAACGATTAGCGGGCCTCAGATGAGCGTTCAGGTAACGCCGGGACGGAGGTGCCGGTTGGATAAATCCCTCGGGCAGATAACGTCGGCAGTCAGTCGTGAAGGCCCGGTGGGGTTCCGTATCTGCAGCAGCAACAAAGAAACGGGTCCGGATGGTGATGGAACTCCTCAGCTGGCTAGCTCCAGCATGATTTGAGTTAGCTCCGGGGTCGACGTAAGCCAATAGTCACACGGTATGCAGCTAGCTAGCTGCGAAATCAAGGTGCAAGTGTCCAGAGGCTGCGGTTGGAATCCGGGGAAACTGAGAGAAAAAAAGTCCCGGAATGCTCCGGTCCGAGTCGCGTTGCACAAAAGTGCCGGTAGATTATCGAGCTAGAGGAATAGCTGATGACCGCAAAACGTGGGCAGCTGAAACACCAACGCTAGCCAGCAAACCGGCTAATTTCGGGGCAGCTACAGATTAGCTTCTGGCTAGCTATCGGAGTAGCTTCTGGTTAGCTTTCAGGCTAGCTTCTGAATTAGCCCCTGGCTATCTTCCACGATGGATTTTCAGATTGAGGTAAATAGTACTTATTGTAATTGGTGAAGCGGGTTGCAGGAAAGCTTTTGCAGGAAAGCTTTTGTAGTTGAGTTCTTGGATAATAAAATAAATAAAAGATATGTGAAGAAAAGGTGTAAATATATATATATACAGGACACGACACGACAACACGGAAAAATACGTCTGAACTGCTAAGCCACCTTGGAGAATCCCGGTTTGCCGGTGTCTGGGTTGTGTGTTTGAGAGATGTGTGGTATGCCGCTGTGTGGGCTGTGTGTTTGAGAGATGTGTGGTATGCCGCTGTCTGGGCTGTGTGTTTGAGAGATGTGTGGTATGCCGCTGTCTGGGCTGTGTGTTTGAGAGATGTGTGGTATGCTGCTGTCTGGGCTGTGTGTTTGAGAGATGTGTGGTATGCCGCTGTCTGGGCTGTGTGTTTGAGAGATGTGTGGTTTGCCGGTGTCTGGGTTGTGTGTTTGAGAGATGTGTGGTATGCCGCTGTGTGGGCTGTGTGTTTGAGAGATGTGTGGTATGCCGCTGTCTGGGCTGTGTGTTTGAGAGATGTGTGGTATGCCGGTGTCTGGGTTGTGTATTAGAGAGATGTGTGGTATGCCGCTGTCTGGGCTGTGTGTTTGAGAGATGTGTGGTGTGCCGCTGTCTGGGCTGTGTGTTTGAGAGATGTGTGGTATGCCGCTGTCTGGGCTGTGTGTTTGAGAGATGTGTGGTATGCTGCTGTCTGGGCTGTGTGTTTGAGAGATGTGTGGTATGCCGCTGTCTGGGCTGTGTGTTTGAGAGATGTGTGGTATGCTGCTGTCTGGGCTGTGTGTTTGAGAGATGTGTGGTATGCCGCTGTCTGGGCTGTGTGTTTGAGAGATGTGTGGTTTGCCGGTGTCTGGGTTGTGTGTTTGAGAGATGTGTGGTATGCCGCTGTGTGGGCTGTGTGTTTGAGAGATGTGTGGTATGCCGCTGTCTGGGCTGTGTGTTTGAGAGATGTGTGGTATGCCGCTGTCTGGGCTGTGTGTTTGAGAGATTTGTGGTATGCTGCTGTCTGGGCTGTGTGTTTGAGAGATGTGTGGTATGCCGCTGTCTGGGCTGTGTGTTTGAGAGATGTGTGGATTGCCGGTGTCTGGGTTGTGTGTTTGAGAGATGTGTGGTATGCCGTTGTGTGGGCTGTGTGTTTGAGAGATGTGTGGTATGCCGCTGTCTGGGCTGTGTGTTTGAGAGATGTGTGGTATGCCGGTGTCTGGGTTGTGTATTAGAGAGTTGTGTGGTATGCCGCTGTGTGGGCTGTGTGTTTGAGAGATGTGTGGTATGCCGCTGTCTGGGCTGTGTGTTTGAGAGATGTGTGGTGTGCCGCTGTCTGGGCTGTGTGTTTGAGAGATGTGTGGTATGCCGCTGTCTGGGCTGTGTGTTTGAGAGATGTGTGGTATGCCGCTGTCTGGGCTGTGTGTTTGAGAGATGTGTGGTGTGCCGCTGTCTGGGCTGTGTGTTTGAGAGATGTGTGGTATGCTGCTGTCTGGGCTGTGTGTTTGAGAGATGTGTGGTATGTCGCTGTCTGGGCTGTGTGTTTGAGAGATGTGTGGTATGCCGCTGTCTGGGCTGTGTGTTTGAGAGATGTGTAGTATGCCGCTGTCTGGGCTGTGTGTTTGAGAGATGTGTGGTGTGCCGCTGTCTGGGCTGTGTGTTTGAGAGATGTGTGGTATGCCGCTGTCTGGGCTGTGTGTTTGAGAGATTTGTAGTATGCCGCTGTCTGGGCTGTGTGTTTGAGAGATGTGTGGTATGCCGCTGTCTGGGCTGTGTGTTTGAGAGATGTGTAGTATGCCGCTGTCTGGGCTGTGTGTTTGAGAGATGTGTGGTATGCCGCTGTCTGGGCTGTGTGTTTGAGAGATGTGTGGTATGCTGCTGTCTGGGCTGTGTGTTTGAGAGATGTGTAGTATGCCGCTGTCTGGGCTGTGTGTTTGAGAGATGTGTAGTATGCCGCTGTCTGGGCTGTGTGTTTGAGAGATGTTTGGTATGCTGCTGTCTGGGCTGTGTGTTTGAGAGATGTGTGGTATGCTGCTGTCTGGGCTGTGTGTTTGAGAGATGTGTAGTATGCCGCTGTCTGGGCTGTGTGTTTGAGAGATGTGTGGTATGCTGCTGTCTGGGCTGTGTGTTTGAGAGATGTGTGGTATGCCGCTGTCTGGGCTGTGTGTTTGAGAGATGTGTGGTATGCCGCTGTCTGGGCTGTGTGTTTGAGAGATGTGTGGTATGCCGCTGTCTGGGCTGTGTGTTTGAGAGATGTGTGGTACGCCGCTGTCTGGGCTGTGTGTTTGAGAGATGTGTGGTATGCCGCTGTCTGGGCTGTGTGTTTGAGAGATGTGTGGTATGCTGCTGTCTGGGCTGTGTGTTTGAGAGATGTGTGGTATGCTGATGTCTGGGCTGTGTGTTAGAGAGATGTGTGGTATGCCGGTGTCTGGGCTGTGTGTTTGAGAGATGTGTGGTATGCTGCTGTCTGGGCTGTGTGTTTGAGAGATGTGTGGTATGCCGCTGTCTGGGCTGTGTGTTTGAGAGATGTGTGGTATGCCGCTGTCTGGGCTGTGTGTTTGAGAGATGTGTGGTATGCTGCTGTCTGGGCTGTGTGTTTGAGAGATGTGTGGTATGCCGCTGTCTGGGCTGTGTGTTTGAGAGATGTGTGGTATGCTGCTGTCTGGGCTGTGTGTTTGAGAGATGTGTGGTATGCCGCTGTCTGGGCTGTGTGTTTGAGAGATGTGTGGTATGCCGCTGTCTGGGCTGTGTGTTTGAGAGATGTGTGGTATGCCGGTGTCTGGGTTGTGTGTTTGAGAGATGTGTGGTATGCCGCTGTGTGGGCTGTGTGTTTGAGAGATGTGTGGTATGCCGCTGTCTGGGCTGTGTGTTTGAGAGATGTGTGGTATGCCGCTGTCTGGGCTGTGTGTTTGAGAGATGTGTGGTATGCTGCTGTCTGGGCTGTGTGTTTGAGAGATGTGTGGTATGCCGCTGTCTGGGCTGTGTGTTTGAGAGATGTGTGGTTTGCCGGTGTCTGGGTTGTGTGTTTGAGAGATGTGTGGTATGCCGCTGTGTGGGCTGTGTGTTTGAGAGATGTGTGGTATGCCGCTGTCTGGGCTGTGTGTTTGAGAGATGTGTGGTATGCCGGTGTCTGGGTTGTGTATTAGAGAGATGTGTGGTATGCCGCTGTGTGGGCTGTGTGTTTGAGAGATGTGTGGTATGCCGCTGTCTGGGCTGTGTGTTTGAGAGATGTGTGGTGTGCCGCTGTCTGGGCTGTGTGTTTGAGAGATGTGTGGTATGCCGCTGTCTGGGCTGTGTGTTTGAGAGATGTGTGGTATGCTGCTGTCTGGGCTGTGTGTTTGAGAGATGTGTGGTATGCCGCTGTCTGGGCTGTGTGTTTGAGAGATGTGTGGTATGCTGCTGTCTGGGCTGTGTGTTTGAGAGATGTGTGGTATGCCGCTGTCTGGGCTGTGTGTTTGAGAGATGTGTGGTTTGCCGGTGTCTGGGTTGTGTGTTTGAGAGATGTGTGGTATGCCGCTGTGTGGGCTGTGTGTTTGAGAGATGTGTGGTATGCCGCTGTCTGGGCTGTGTGTTTGAGAGATGTGTGGTATGCCGCTGTCTGGGCTGTGTGTTTGAGAGATTTGTGGTATGCTGCTGTCTGGGCTGTGTGTTTGAGAGATGTGTGGTATGCCGCTGTCTGGGCTGTGTGTTTGAGAGATGTGTGGTATGCCGGTGTCTGGGTTGTGTGTTGAGAGATGTGTGGTATGCCGTTGTGTGGGCTGTGTGTTTGAGAGATGTGTGGTATGCCGCTGTCTGGGCTGTGTGTTTGAGAGATGTGTGGTATGCCGGTGTCTGGGTTGTGTATTAGAGAGATGTGTGGTATGCCGCTGTGTGGGCTGTGTGTTTGAGAGATGTGTGGTATGCCGCTGTCTGGGCTGTGTGTTTGAGAGATGTGTGGTGTGCCGCTGTCTGGGCTGTGTGTTTGAGAGATGTGTGGTATGCCGCTGTCTGGGCTGTGTGTTTGAGAGATGTGTGGTATGCCGCTGTCTGGGCTGTGTGTTTGAGAGATGTGTGGTGTGCCGCTGTCTGGGCTGTGTGTTTGAGAGATGTGTGGTATGCTGCTGTCTGGGCTGTGTGTTTGAGAGATGTGTGGTATGTCGCTGTCTGGGCTGTGTGTTTGAGAGATGTGTGGTATGCCGCTGTCTGGGCTGTGTGTTTGAGAGATGTGTAGTATGCCGCTGTCTGGGCTGTGTGTTTGAGAGATGTGTGCTATGCCGCTGTCTGGGCTGTGTGTTTGAGAGATGTGTGGTATGCTGCTGTCTGGGCTGTGTGTTTGAGAGATGTGTAGTATGCCGCTGTCTGGGCTGTGTGTTTGAGAGATGTGTAGTATGCCGCTGTCTGGGCTGTGTGTTTGAGAGATGTTTGGTATGCTGCTGTCTGGGCTGTGTGTTTGAGAGATGTGTGGTATGCCTGCTGTCTGGGCTGTGTGTTTGAGAGATGTGTAGTATGCCGCTGTCTGGGCTGTGTGTTTGAGAGATGTGTGGTATGCTGCTGTCTGGGCTGTGTGTTTGAGAGATGTGTGGTATGCCGCTGTCTGGGCTGTGTGTTTGAGAGATGTGTGGTATGCCGCTGTCTGGGCTGTGTGTTTGAGAGATGTGTGGTATGCCGCTGTCTGGGCTGTGTGTTTGAGAGATGTGTGGTACTGCCGCTGTCTGGGCTGTGTGTTTGAGAGATGTGTGGTATGCCGCTGTCTGGGCTGTGTGTTTGAGAGATGTGTGGTATGCTGATGTCTGGGCTGTGTGTTAGAGAGATGTGTGGTATGCCGTGTCTGGGCTGTGTGTTTGAGAGATGTGTGGTATGCTGCTGTCTGGGCTGTGTGTTTGAGAGATGTGTGGTATGCCGCTGTCTGGGCTGTGTGTTTGAGAGATGTGTGGTATGCCGCTGTCTGGGCTGTGTGTTTGAGAGATGTGTGGTATGCTGCTGTCTGGGCTGTGTGTTTGAGAGATGTGTGGTATGCCGCTGTCTGGGCTGTGTGTTTGAGAGATGTGTGGTATGCTGCTGTCTGGGCTGTGTGTTTGAGAGATGTGTGGTATGCCGCTGTCTGGGCTGTGTGTTTGAGAGATGTGTGGTATGCCGCTGTCTGGGCTGTGTGTTTGAGAGATGTGTGGTATGCCGCTGTCTGGGCTGTGTGTTTGAGAGATGTGTGGTATGCCGATTGTCTGGGCTGTGTGTTTGAGAGATGTGTGGTGTGCCGCTGTCTGGGCTGTGTGTTTGAGAGATGTGTGGTATGCCGCTGTCTGGGCTGTGTGTTTGAGAGATGTGTGGTATGCCGCTGTGTGGGCTGTGTGTTTGAGAGATGTGTGGTATGCCGCTGTGTGGACTGTGTGTTTGAGAGATGTGTGGTGTGCCGCTGTCTGGGCTGTGTGTTTGAGAGATGTGTGGTATGCTGCTGTCTGGGCTGTGTGTTTGAGAGATGTGTGGTATGCCGGTGTCTGGGCTGTGTGTTTGAGAGATGTGTGGTATGCCGCTGTCTGGGCTGTGTGTTTGAGAGATGTGTGGTATGCCGCTGTCTGGGCTGTGTGTTTGAGAGATGTGTGGTATGCCGCTGTCTGGGCTGTGTGTTTGAGAGATGTGTGGTATGCTGCTGTCTGGGCTGTGTGTTTGAGAGATGTGTGTTATGCCGGTGTCTGGGCTGTGTGTTTGAGAGATGTGTGGTATGCCGCTGTCTGGGCTGTGTGTTTGAGAGATGTGTGGTATGCCGCTGTCTGGGCTGTGTGTTTGAGAGATGTGTGGTATGCCGCTGTCTGGGCTGTGTGTTTGAGAGATGTGTGGTATGCCGCTGTCTGGGCTGTGTGTTTGAGAGATGTGTGGTATGCCGCTGTCTGGGCTGTGTGTTTGAGAGATGTGTGGTATGCTGCTGTCTGGGCTGTGTGTTTGAGAGATGTGTGGTATGCCGCTGTCTGGGCTGTGTGTTTGAGAGATGTGTGGTACGCCGCTGTCTGGGCTGTGTGTTTGAGAGATGTGTGGTACGCCGCTGTCTGGGCTGTGTGTTTGAGAGATGTGTGGTATGCCGCTGTCTGGGCTGTGTGTTTGAGAGATGTGTGGTATGCTGCTGTCTGGGCTGTGTGTTAGAGAGATGTGTGGTATGCCGGTGTCTGGGCTGTGTGTTTGAGAGATGTGTGGTATGCTGCTGTCTGGGCTGTGTGTTTGAGAGATGTGTGGTATGCCGCTGTCTGGGCTGTGTGTTTGAGAGATGTGTGGTATGCCGCTGTCTGGGCTGTGTGTTTGAGAGATGTGTGGTATGCTGCTGTCTGGGCTGTGTGTTTGAGAGATGTGTGGTATGCCGCTGTCTGGGCTGTGTGTTTGAGAGATGTGTGGTATGCTGCTGTCTGGGCTGTGTGTTTGAGAGATGTGTGGTATGCCGCTGTCTGGGCTGTGTGTTTGAGAGATGTGTGGTATGCTGCTGTCTGGGCTGTGTGTTTGAGAGATGTGTGGTATGCCGCTGTCTGGGCTGTGTGTTTGAGAGATGTGTGGTATGCTGCTGTCTGGGCTGCGTGTTTGAGAGATGTGTGGTATGCCGCTGTGTGGACTGTGTGTTTGAGAGATGTGTGGTATGCCGCTGTCTGGGCTGTTTTACAGACATTGTTGTGATTCTGTTTTCTGTTGAATGACCAATCAGCAGTTGAAACAATAGCAAAGCTCACTCAATGTCACCGTTTCAGTAAAAACTTGAGGGATGAAGCTGGAGAAATGTAATCACTCTCAAATTCATAGACAGAGCTGCGGATGCATGGACTGACCATTCATGATATCAACATTATAGTTTTAACCATGTTTGAGGCTGTACAGTATTTGTTTACATTTACTTTGTTTACAAACATTGGCGTTAAACAAGTTAATAGATTGGGTTCTGATGGGGTACAACAATTAAACTAAGCTCATGAGGCCTTTATAGGTTAAGAATTAATTGGTACATATCATTAATTTATACTGCTAATTGTCCCTTTAAAACACACTATTAGGAGAAGAGAGGTGTGTTGGACTGTTCTTGTGCTGTGTCTGAGTGAGTGAATGATGCCCCTTTATGGTGTGTGTGTGTGTGTGTGTGTGCTCGTCAGTGGAGGCTGCTGAGGGGAGGACGGCTCATAATAATGGCCGGAACGGAGCAAATGGAATGGCATCAAACACCTGGAAACCACTCTCTTTCTGGACAAACGTTTTACTGGAGATCAGAGGGCAGTGGAGCAGTGACTGAGAAGTCCCTGTTGACTTGAGCACTGTTTGACAGTACCTCCACCCAGACGTAGTGAAGAGAAGTGGAGCACCACCCAAAATACTTGCCTGGACTCAGTGACTCAACCCCTGCAGTACTGTTCTGTTAAGCTCTCATTAAACTGCACGCACGCACGCACGCACGCACGCACGCACGCACACGCACACGCACACGCACACGCACACGCACACACACACACACACACACACACACACACACACACACACACACACACACACACACACACACACACACACACACACACACACACACACTGACGACAGCTTTGTTCATGTGTGAGGGTTACATATGCAGTTGGTGGCAGTGGTGTTTGTTTTTATTTGCAGGGTACATGGCTATTAAACAGGATTAGTTTAGAACTGAGGTTTCTGTTATTTTAATACACATTATAGAGCATTTACCAATGAACAATGACCAAGCTGGCTGCAGGGGGTCGTATACTCCTGAAGGTCCAGGAACACTATGTCATCATAGTCCAGCGTTACTGGCCGTGATCCATCCTCTCTTCCTGTGTGTTTCCATGTGGACATCAGACCAAGAAAAGGCTTGGAGAGATGAGAGATGAGTTCTGGGAAATTGGAAGAGTGGGGTAGAGGGGGAGGGAGAAAGAGGGGGAGGGAGAAAGATGGGGAAGAGGACCAGAAGAGATAAGAATGTGAGATGTCAGGATGTCCGGCGCTGAGCCTGGTCCTCCTCTCCTCTCCTCTCCTCTCCTCTCCTCTCCTCTCCTCTCCTCTCCTCTCCTCTCCTCTCCTCTCCTCTCCTCTCCTCTCCTCTCCCATCCCCTGTCCTCTCTTCTGTCCTCTCCTCTCCTCTGTCCTCTCCTCTCCTCTCTCTACAGATGGTATCTGTCTGTGCTGTCACCCTGCTCCCTGTCTCTGCCTTCTCTCTCTCTGTTCCTCTTATCTGTTTAGTTTTTCCCTTTTGTGTTGCCTGGTTACAGTCCCAGTGCAGATTTACAAATAGTTTTTGTTTGGCTTAAGAGCGTATTCATTTCAGCCTCTCCCCTCGGCCGTCTCTCCCCTCGGCCGCCTCTCCCCTCGGCCGCCTCTCCCCTCGGCCGTCTCTCCCCTCGGCCGCCTCTCCCCTCGGCCGCCTCTCCCCTCGGCAGTCTCTCCCCTCGGCCGTCTCTCCCCTCGGCCGTCTCTCCCCTCGGCCGCCTCTCCCCTCGGCCGTCTCTCCCCTCGGCCGTCTCTCCCCTCGGCCGTCTCTCCAGCCAACTGAAGCAGTTTTTATACGTGGCTCGCTCTGGCCGTAAGACAATGAGAAGAAACGTATGGTTATCATCTAAATGTACAATCTGAAATGAGTTTGTTTTTTACACTCTAGTTGAGAGAGATTTATGTCTCAGTAACTGTCTGAGTAACTCAAGGTTTAAAAATTATTTTTACGAAGACATGTCAAGGAATGGAAATGTAATTCAAAACGGTCTAATAAAGTTTTATTTTGTCCAGTGAAGCTGCGTGCCAGTGCTACAGCGTAGGCTGCACAAAATGAAGTGCTAGACCGTTGGCTCTGCTTAGTCGAAATCCACACCCGCGATGTATCATCTGCTAATGCTGTCAATTAAATATGAGCCCAAGAATAAATGATGGTTCAGATAAGGGTTGTGGACTCTGTTCAGTTCAGAGACCACAGGACAGGCTGACTGGATTTCCTGTCTCTTTGTGTCTGGGACTGTGGTTTAACTAGGGACTTATTCTCCTGCACAGCGTTGTCCTGGAGCTAAAGCTAGTCAGTTCCATTTATGCTGAGGGGCCTTATAGGCCTAACATCCTCATGATGGACACCCCAGCTGAAACAATTCACGTGCGGTCACTCACTCATAAAGCAGCTGCACCAGCCCACATAGCTTTCAAACCATTGAAGTGTATATTAGGCACCAAACGGAAGATGACGAACTGAAACAGAGAAGCACTAACTCATTTAAAATGTTCTTGCGCTGTACCCAATGAAAACTTGCTTGATGGGTCGATGTCCTCATTGTGGTTTTACAAATGTGTTTAATACATTTTATGTACACACTTATATTTATGAAATGCACATTGTTATATTTGGTAACACTTATTTCCCTTGACTCCAACCCTCCGATAGGCCAATATGCAAAGCGTTAAAGAGCAGTGACACTGTCAAGAGAAGTGTGTGGGTTTCTTCTCTGTTCTCATCTTATTCAACTGCTACCATGCACCTGCAACAAAGATGTGCGAGTGCCTTTTGAATTTTGGAAGAAAACGGACTGAAACAGGGAGGTACTACCTAATTTTCCATTGCAAAATGTTTTAACGTGTTTTCGATTGTGTGCCCTAAAATGACCCTGGCCATTCTTCTCTGCTATTTTGTTGTATTTCTTATTCCGGATCCCCGTTAGCCAAGGCAGCAGCTGCTCCTCCTGGGTTCCAATCAAAGTTACATACAATAAAACAATGCATAACACAACACATTATTACACACTACTCTAGCACAACATATCTACAATACAACACATTATTACACACTACTCTACCACAACATATCTACAATACAACACATTATTACACACTACTCTAGCACAACATATCTACAATACAACACATTATTACACACTACTCTACCACAACATATCTACAATACAACACATTATTACACACTACTCTAGCACAACATATCTACAATACAACACATTATTACACACTACTCTACCACAACGTATCTACAATATAACACATTATTACACACTACTCTAGCACAACATATCTACAATATAATACATTATTACACACTACTCTACCACAACATACCTACAATACAAAATCAATAATACAGAAAAATAACAATATTAAATGTATGTGTGTGTACAGTGTGTGTTAGCATGTGTTTGCGAATGCAGGTGTAAGTGCCTAGTGTGTGTTAGCATGTGTTTGCGAATGCAGGTGTAAGTGTGTGTGTGTGTGTGTGTGTGTGTGTGTGTGTGTGTGTGTGTGTGTGTGTGTGTGTGTGTGTGTGTGTGTGTGTGTGTGTGTGTGTGTGTATGTCTCTTCACAGTCCACGCTGTTCCTTAAGGTGTAGTTTTATCTGTTTTTTTAAATCTGATTTTACTGTTTGCTGAGTAACATGATGTGGAATAGAGTTCCATGTAGTCATGGCTCTATGTAGTACTGTGCGTTTTCCGTAGTCTGTTTTGGACTTGGGGACTGTGAAGAGACCTCTGGTGGTATGTCTTGTGGGGTATGTATGGGTGTCTGAGCTGCTCTGTGATTTCAACATGTCGAGCAGTGATGCAGTCTCTCCTCCACCATTATCCAGGAGAGACTGATATGCATATTATCAATGCTGGCTCTCTGTGTACATCTAAGGTCCAGCGGTGCTGCTCTGTTCTGTGCTAATTGTCATTTGCATGTGTCCCTCTCTGTGACACCCGACCATATGACTTGACAGTAGCCCAGGTGTGACAACACTAGGGCCTGTAGTACTTGCTTTGTTGATAGTGTTGTCAAGAAAGCAGAGTAACACTTTATTATGGATAGACTTCTCCTCATCTTAGTTACTGTTGTAACAATATGTTTTGACCATGACCATCTACAATCCAGGGTTACACCAAGCAGTTAAGTCACCTCAAATTATTAATTACAAGATTTAGTTGAGGTTTAAGTGAAATGATTTGTCCAGTGACTAGCCCAGTATCTAGTCCAGTGACTAACCCAGTGTCTAGCCCAGTGTCTAGCCCAGTGTCTAGTCCAGGGTCTAGCCCAGTGTCTAGCCCAGGGTCTAGTCCAGGGTCTAGTCCAGTGACTAGCCCAGTATCTAGTCCAGTGACTAGCCCAGTATCTAGTGTCTCTCCATGTGTGTGTATGTGTGTGTGTGTGTGTGTTTGTGTGTGTGCAGCAGCCAAGCAGACCTAAGCATTATTTACATTTACATTTAAGTCATTTAGCAGACGCTCTTATCCAGAGCGACTTACAAATTGGAAAGTTCATACATATTCATCCTGGTCCCCCCGTGGGGAATGAACCCACAACCCTGGCGTTGCAAGCGCCATGCTCTACCAACTGAGCCACACGGGACCTATTATTATTATTTGACAACTGTTAAAGTACTACAGCTGTCATTACAATCTATGTCATACCTGAAAGACTCCATACAGCTCTGAGACTCCAAAAAGCTCTACCATTGTGTTGCTGAGTTATAGTGTTGCTGCAAATGTACATTGTCCCAGGGGTGTTGGCAGTCATAATGTAAGTAACCTAATGTATGTCCCTCTAGATCCCCTGAATGCCTCTGTCAGTTCTACAGCTGTTGTCAGCAGTAATCGTGTGCCTCTGAACCTGAGTTATACTGCTAGCCCTAGTCTGAAGCCCACTGTGTGAAGTTTACCCTGCAGCTCAAACAGAAATATCAGCTCAAACAGAAATATCACTGTCATGTCTACCTCTGATAAGCCTCTCAGTAA
Source organism: Salvelinus namaycush (assembly GCF_016432855.1). Lineage (NCBI taxonomy): Eukaryota > Metazoa > Chordata > Actinopteri > Salmoniformes > Salmonidae > Salvelinus > Salvelinus namaycush. The sequence continues at coordinate 7,510,582 of NC_052320.1, read as the reverse complement.
AGCAATAATAACAATCAAGAATCATAGAAAATAACTAAAAATAGCCCACATTAACATATGTAGCCTAAGAAACAAGGTTCATGAAATCGATAACATGCTAGTAAGAGATAATATTCATATACTGACTAATAGGTTCACCTTCCTCACCTGAAGTCCATTCTTGTGGCAAGCTGCTGTAGACCACCAAGTGCTAACAGTCAGTATCTGGATAATACTGTATGTGTGAAATGCTTGATAATTTATGTGATATCAACAGAGAGGTATATTTTCTAGGTGATCTACATTTTGACTGGCTTTCATCAAGCTGCCCACTCAAGAAAAAGCTTCAATCTGTAACAAGTGCATGCAACCTGGTTCAGGTAATCAGGCAACCTACCAGGGTATTTACAAATGTATTGATCACATCTTTACAAACCCGGCTAAAACATCTTAAATTACATTTGGGCAAAAAGGCGAACTCGGCTCCATCATTCATTGAATCAGAAGGCTCATTCATCATTAAAACCCCACTGATATATAACTACTTTAATTATATATTTTTTTAAACTTAGGCATGACATGACAACCATGACAACAACAAATTCTGAACCTATACATCCATATATAACTGACCAAATTATGAAAGGCAAGCATTGTAAATTTGAATTATGTAAAGTGAGTGTGGAAAAGGTAAATGTTTTGTTATTGTCTATCAACAATGACAAGCTATCTGGGTCTTGACAACCAGGATGGAAAATTATTGAGGATGAAAGCAGATTATATTGACACTCCTATTTGTCATCTCTTCAATCCAAGCCTACAGCAAAGTGCGCGTCCTCAGGCCTGGAGAGAAGCAAAAGTCATTCCGCTAACCAAGAATAGCAAAGCACCGTTTACTGGCGCAAACAGACAACCCTGTTACCAACCCTTAGTAAACTTTTGGGAAAAAATGTGTTTGAACAGATACAATGGTATTTCACAGTAAACTATTTAACAACAGACTTTCAGCACACTTATAGTGAAGGGCATTCAACATGTACGGAACTTACACAAATGACTGATGACTTGCTGAGATAAATGTATAATAAGAAGATTGTAGGAGCTGTTTCTAACATTATCAATCATAATCTGTGGCGTTACATCCCCTGCTATATTGTGGATTGAGAGTTGAGAGTCCTCCCTCCCTCTTGCTCCCTCTCAGATGGACCCAGTGCAGAAGGCGGTGATCAACCATACCTTTGGCGTTCCACTGGTGAAAACCAAGAGGCCCATCATCTCTTGTAACGTCTGCCAGATACGCTTCAACTCTGAGGTACAGAACAGCTCCGACCAACACTCACAATACTCACTCTAACTGTAACACTGTAACGTCTGCCAGATACCTTCAACTCTGAGGTACAGAACAGCTCCGACCAACACCCACAATACTCACTCTAACTCGAACCCTGTAACGTCTGCAAGATACCTTCAACTTTGAGGTACAGAACACTACAGAACTTCTGACATACTCACTCCAACCCTGTAACCTTCAACTCCTTCCACAACTCACCATACAGGACAGCTTCTACCACAACCCACCATACAGGACAGCTAGTACCACAACCCACCATACAGGACAGCTCCTACCACAACCCACCATACAGGACAGCTAGTACCACAACTCACCATACAGGACAGCTAGTATCACAACTCACCGTACAGGACAGCTTCTACCACAACTCACCATACAGGACAGCTACTATCACAACTCACCATACAAGGCAGCTACTACCACAACTCACCATACAGGACAGCTACTACCACAACTCACCATACAGGACAGCTACTACCACAACTCACCATACAGGACAGCTACTACCACAACTCACCATACAAGGCAGCTACTACCACAACTCACCATACAGGACAGCTCCTACCACAACCCACCATACAGGACAGCTCCTACCACAACCCACCATACAGGACAGCTACTATCACCATCCACCATACAGGACAGCTCCTACCACAACCCACCATACAGGACAGCTACTACCACAACTCACCATACAGGACAGCTACTACCACAACTCACCATACAGGACAGCTAGTACCACAACTCACCATACAGGACAGCTACTACCACAACTCACCATACAAGGCAGCTACTACCACAACTCACCATACAGGACAGCTACTACCACAACTCACCATACAGGACAGCTACTATCACAACCCACCATACAGGACAGCTACTATCACAACCCACCATACAGGACAGCTAGTACCACAACCCACCATACAGGACAGCTCCTACCACAACCCACCATACAGGACAGCTCCTACCACAACTCACCATACAGGACAGCTACTACCACAACTCACCGTACAGGACAGCTACTACCATAACTCACCATACAAGACAGCTACTACCATAACTCCCCATACATGACAGCTACTATCACAACCCACCATACAGGACAGCTACTACCACAACTCACCATACAGGACAGCTACTACCACAACTCACCATACAAGGCAGCTACTACCACAACTCACCATACAGGACAGCTACTATCACAACCCACCATACAGGACAGCTAGTACCACAACCCACCATACAGGACAGCTACTACCACAACTCACCATACAGGACAGCTCCTACCACAACTCACCATACAGGACAGCTACTATCACAACCCACCATACAGGACAGCTAGTACCACAACCCACCATACAGGACAGCTACTACCACAACTCACCATACAGGACAGCTAGTACCACAACTCACCATACAGGACAGCTACTACCACTATATACACTCTTTTTAGATGGCTATTTTTCTTTTTGCTATTCTGTATCTCTTTGTTTATTTCTCTGGGGGAAAAAGTGGTGACGCCATGGAGGTGATGCGTATATCTATTTGTGTTTCTGTCGTATTTGGTGCTTCTGTTTGTGTTCTGTTTGTGTTATGTTGTGTCTTGGCTTGGCAGTGGGGGCCTCATTGGAATCTGGTTTTTCGAGCCCAAGTGAGAGTTGTGTGTGAGATGTAGTACAGCAGAAATGGGTTCAAATACTATATGAAATATTTGAATGTGTTTGCTGTAGCCTGCCTGGCGTGCAAGATGGGAAGGATTTTATATTTTGGGGACTTTTCTATTGATTCCAATGCAACAGGTAACCTCAATCAAGCACAGATAAACTAGTTTAAATGATTTCAAATAGTATTTGAACCCATGTCTGTAGTACAGTACTGAAGTTATGACCCTAGAGTGTTGCTAGGCAATTGTTTTATTTAAACTTTATTTATCCAGGCGAGTCAATTAAGAAGAACAAATTCTTATTTACAATGACGGCCTGGCAAAGAGACAGCAAGCTGAGCGCATGAAATAGGATTTTCCTCCACATTTCAAAAGGATTTTCTCTCCCCCAGATCAACATGGGAAAGTTGATTTAGGATGTTCTTGGGGGTATGGAAACTGATTTCACATAAGCATACCCAATGACATTGATGTCTAGGGAGGCAGGTAGCCTAGTGGTTAGAGCGTTAGGCCAGGAACTGAAAGGTTGCTGGTTTGAATCCCAGAGCCAACAATGTGCCCTTGAGCAAGTCGTTCTGGATAAGAGCATCTGCTAAAATATAAAAAAATCTGTGTTGCAAAAGGCACCCTATGAAGTGCACTATTTTGGACCAGGGCCCATAGGAGATAGGGTACCATGTCACACATGACATCTCTCTGTGCAGCAGCATCAGGTTTTTTAGACCACCTTCTCTTCTATAGTCTGATTAATGTGAATCATCCACTCTGCTAAAAACAGCATTTTCATCTGTCAACCCATATGGTATAGTTTATCTCCAGGTGTTTTTAATGTGCAAAAGCAAAACATAGGGTATAGGTTTAAATAGATGTGTAATGTTGTAATGCAGTGTGCATGAATGCAACATATGGTTTTTTTAAAGCAAAAAAAAAAGTAGTTTTAATGTCTCGTATCACCAACATTCTCTGAATGCTTTAGAAGGCCTCTCTTTATCTTACTGTAGCAAATCACACTATCACTGTATCCATCAGTAGAAAGTCCCTTTAGTCTGTTGGCCTACAGCGGAGTATTGGACCTTGGCTGTTATGGGCATAGTATCCTGTGGCATATATAAGTCAGACGCAGATTGTCCTGCTGCACACAAACCCACACCCAGGCTAGGGAGTGTCCCATAACACACCAAGAGGGAGTGTCCAGTAACCCACATCTAGAATTACTGAACAGCCTACAATCATGGCCTCTGTGTGGTTTTTGCGGTGCAGAGCTGGTTTCTTCTAGGCAGCAGGAGGAATATCCCGTAGCCAGATAGCATTCGCTATATATTATCGTTCAGTTTGGCCCCTAAGACGAGGTTCCGATCTCATTCCTGGTACTCATAAAACAAAAATACCAACTCATCCAATGGCATAAATCAATTGTCAACTCCAGATACTCTCATCTCAAGTAAAACCCCTTCTTGACCCCACTCCTGGACAAGCTCACTGAGGGGAGTGAGCCTCTAGCTCATACACTATCCCAGGATAAGTGCAACATCAGAGATGACATACAATGGTTCCAGACACTACCACACACATCAATCAATGCCAAAGGAGGGAGTGACTGGCGCACAGACATTGTGGAGACAAGTAATTGGTTCCCCATTAATCACGCCATCCCTTCACATGGTTTAAGAATAGGTAAAGACACGTTCACATATGAAGACAATGTTCCCTCCTGTCCTCTGCCCTTTCTGATATTCTGCATAGCACCAGGGACATGTGAAAGACAAGCCTGACCTCTCCCCTCTCTGGGCCCCAGGTGACTGAGCCCCAGCTGAGGGAAGAAGTGCAACTGCCAACACCAGAGTCCGAAGGGATACATTCTAATAATGAGTATTTCACATAAGCATATTATGCAGATAAGACATCTTAATTATCTATGTTACACAACTCATTCGGATTCTTCCGCCACAAGCTTCCCCAAGTTACATGTCTCCCAGAGCCATTTAAACTATGTCTGTCATTTGCTGATGCCTTCCACATAATGTAAATATTTTCCTGCTCCTGCAGGGCCCAGGTTCCATGCTGGGTATAAGCTCACTGTTTATAGCTCAGAACGGGACCTCTCAGCCATTCAAGTATGACACATAAACATGCTGGTAAATATTGACACCGACCAGTAAAGAGCTACGTAATCTACCTCTGGTTGGCCAACTATGACCCCCAGGGACCTGAGAAGGATTTCAGCACCCCAGTCACCCTCAGCGCCAGCCTCTGCAAAGCTCCCCACCCCTACACTACACTGCACTACACTACCTTACCATACCCTACACTACTCTACACTACCATACCATACATCACCATACCCTACCCTACTCTACACTACCATACCAGACCATACCCTACACCAGCCCTACTCTACACTACCCTACTCTACACCACACTACCCTACTCTACACTACCATACCCTTCCCTACCCTACCCTACCCTACCCTACCCTACCCTACCCTACCCTACCCTACCCTACCCTACTCTACTCTACTCTACACTACCATACCATACATTACCATACCCTACCCTACTCTACACTACCATACCATACCATACCCTACACCAGCCCTACTCTACACTACCCTACTCTACACCATACTACCCTACTATACACAACCATACCATACCATACCCTACTCTACCCTACCCTACTCTACACCACCCTACCCTACCCTACTCTACACTACCATATCATGTCTGTGCAATGTCTGTGCACCACACTACCCTACCCTACAATACAAGACACTCCCCTAAAATACAAGACACTACCCTAACCTACACTACCCTACAATACAAGACACTAACCTACTCTACACTACCCTACAATACAAGACACTACCCTACACAACCCTACAATACAAGACACTCCCTACAATACAAGACACTCCCCTAAAATGCAAGACACTAACCTACTCTACACTACCCTACACCACCATTCGCTACTCTACACAACACTACCATACACTACAATACCATACACTACACTACCCTAAACTACACTACTCTACACAACACTACCCTACCCTACACTACACTACCCTACTCTATTCTACCCTACCCCACCACACCCTACTCTACCCTACACTATACTACCCTACTCTACTCTACCCTACACTACACTACCCTACTCTACACTCCCCTACTCTACCCTACACTACACTACCCTACAGTCGTGGCCAAAAGTTTTGAGAATGACACAAATATTAATTTCCACAAAGTTTGCTGCTTCAGTGTCTTTAGATATTTTTGTCAGATGTTACTATGGAATACTGAAGTATAATTACAAGCATTTCATACGTGTCAAAGGCTTTTATTGACAATTACATGAAGTTGATGCAAAGAGTCAATATTTGCAGTGTTGACCATTCTTTTTCAAGATCTCTGCAATCCGCCCTGGCATGCTGTCAATTAACTTCTGGGCCACATCCTGACTGATGGCAGCCCATTCTTGCATAATCAATGCTTGGAGTTTGTCAGAATTTGTGGGTTTTTGTTTGTCCACCCGCCTCTTGAGGATTGACCACAAGTTCTCAATGGGATTAACGTCTGGGGAGTTTCCTCAAAATATCAAAATATCAATGTTTTTTCCCCCGAGCCACTTAGTTATAAGCCTTATGGCAAGGTGCTCCATCATGCTGGAAAAGGCATTGTTCGTCACCAAACTGTTCCTGGATGGTTGGGAGAAGTTGCTCTCGGAGGATGTGTTGGTACCATTCTTTATTCATGGCTGTGTTCTTAGGCAAAATTGTGAGTGAGCCCACTCCCTTGGCTGAGAAGCAACCCCACACATGAATAGTCTCAGGATGCTTTACTGTTGGCATGACACAGGACGGATGGTAGCGCTCACCTTGTCTTCTCCGGACAAGCTTTTTTCCGGATGACCCAAGCAATCGGATAGTGGATTCATCAGAGAAAATGACTTTACCCCAGTCCTCAGCAGTCCAATCCCTGTACCTTTTGCAGAATATCAGTCTGACCCTGATGTTTTTCCTAGAGAGAAGTGGCTTCTTTGCTGCCCTTCTTGACACCAGGCCATTCTCCAAAAGTCTTTGCCTCACTGTGCATGCAGATGCACTCACTCCTGCCTGCTGCCATTCCTGAGCAAGCTCTGTACTGGTGGTGCCCCGATCCCGCAGCTGAATCAACTTTAGGAGACGGTCCTGGCACTTGCTGGACTTTCTTGGGCGCACTGAATTCTTCTTCACAACAATTGAACCGCTCTCCTTGAAGTTCTTGATGATCCGATAAATGGTTGATTTAGGTGCAATCTTCCTGGCAGCAATATCCTTGCCTGTGAAGCCCTTTTTGTGCAAAGCAATGATGACGGCACGTGTTTCCTTGCAGGAAACCATGGTTGAGAGAGGAAGAACAATGATTCCAAGCACCACCCTCCTTTTGAAGCTTCCAGTCTGTTATTCGAACTCAATCAGCATGACAGAGTGATCTCCAGCCGTGTCCTCGTCAACACTCACACCTGTGTTAACGAGAGAATCACTGACATGATGTCAGCTGGTCCTTTTGTGGCAGGGCTGAAATGCAGTGGAAAGTCTTTTGGGGGATTCAGTTAATTTGCATGGCAAATTCATCTGATCACTCTTCATAACATTCTGGAGTATATGCAAATTGCCATCATACAAACTGAAGCAGCAGACTTTGTGAAAGTTTTATATTTGTGTCATTCTCAAAACTTTTGGCCATGACTGTACACTACACTACACTGCCCTACTCTACTCTACCCTACACTACACTGCACTACACTGCACTACCCTACCCTACCCTACACTACCCTAAACTATACTACCCTACCCTACCCTATACTACCATACACTACACTACCGTACACTACCCTAAACTATACTACCCTACCCTACCCTATACTACCATACACTACACTACCATACACTACACTACACTACCCTATATTACACTACGCTTTAGTACCTTACCCTACACAACACGACACTACACTACACTAAACCACTCTACCGTATACTACACTACACAACACTACCCACCATCACACTGCCATACACTACAATACCATACACTACACTACCCTAAACTATACTACACTACCCTACACCACACTACAGTTCCTTACGCTACACAACACCAAACTACACTACACTACCCTACACTAATATACCCTACATTACCCTACAGTACCTTACCCTACACAACACGACACTACACTAAACCACTCTACCGTATACTACACTACACTACACTACCCTATACTACACTACACTACCCTACACAACCCAACACCACACTACCATACACTACAATACCATACACTACACTACCCTAAACTACCATACCCTACCCTATACTACCATACACTACACTACCAGACACTACACTACCCTACACCACACTACACTAATCTACACTACCCAACACTACCCAACACCACACTACCCTACACAACCCTACACTAACGTACCAAACACTACCCTACCCAACACTATATTATACTACCCTACACAACACTATCCAACACTACCCAACACTACACTACCCAACACTACACTACCCAACACTACACTACACTACCCTACCCTACCCTAGCCTACACTAACCTACACTACCCTGCACTACTCAACACTACCCTACACTACCCAACACTACACTACTCTACACAACACTACCCATCACTACACTACAATACCCAACACTGCACTACTGTACATAACTCCACCCAAATCTACCCTACACTACCCAACACTACCCAACACTACCCTACACTACATTACCCAAGACTACACTACACCACAATACATTACCCACACTAAACTACACTACCCTACCCTAAACTACCCTAAACTACACTACCCAACACTACACCAAATTACACTACTCTACACTACCCAACACCACACACCACCAAACTACACTTCCCAAAACTACCCAACACTGCACTACTCTACCCAACACTTCCCAACACTACACTACCCTACCCTACACTACACTACCCTACACTACACTACCCTACCCTACACTACACTACCCTACACTACACTACCCTACACTACACTACACTGCCCTACTCTACACTACCCTACACTACACTACCCTATTCGACCCTACACTACACTACCCTACACTACACTACCCTACACTACACTACCCTACACTACCCTACACTACACTACACTGCCCTACTCTACACTACCCTACACTACACTACCCTATTCGACCCTACACTACACTACCCTACACTACACTACCCTACACTACACTACCCTACACTACACTACCCTACACTACCCTACACTACACTACACTGCCCTACTCTACACTACCCTATTCGACCCTACCCTACACTACACTACCCTACCCTACACTACACTACACTACCCTACACTACCCTACACTACACTACCCTACACTACCCTACACTACACTACCCTACTCTATACTACACTACACTACACTACACTACCCTACACTACACTACACTACCCTACACTACCCTACACTACACTACCCTACACTACACTACCCTACCCTACACTACACTACACTACCCTACACTACCCTACACTACACTACACTACACTACCCTACACTACCTTACACTACCTTACACTACCTTACAGTACCTTACAGTACCTTACCCTACACAACACCACATCACACTACACTACACCACTCTCCCGTATACTACACTACACTACACTACCCTACCCAACACTACCCTATACTACGCTACCCTACTCTATACTACACTACACTACACTACCCAACACTACCCAACACTACACTACCATACACTACAATACGATACACTACACTACCTAAACTACACTACTCTACCCTATACTAAAATACACTACACTACACTAATCTACACTACACTACCAAACACCACACTACCCTACACTACCCAACATCACACTACCCTACACTAACCGACACTAACCTAACAAACACTACCCTACACAACACTACCCAGCACTACCCTACCCAGCACTATGCTACACTACACAACACTACCCTACACAACACTTCACTACCCTACATTACCCTACATTACCTACACTAACCTACTCAACACTACTCTACCCAACACTACCCAACACTATCCTACACTACCCAACACTTCACTACTATACACAACACTACCCAACACTACACTACAATACCCAAAACTACACAACTGTACACAACTCTACCCAATCCTACCCTACACTACACTGCCCAACACTACACTACACTACACAACCCAACACTACACTACACTAAAATACATTACCCACACTAAACTACACTACCCAGCACTACACTACACTACCGTAAACTACACTACACTACCCACCACTACCCTACACTACCCAACACTACCCTAACCTACACTATCCTACCCAACACTACACTACTCTACACAACTCTACCCAAATCTACACTACACTACCCTACACAACACAACACTACCCAACTCTACACTACACTACAATACATTATCCAAACTACACTACACAACCCAACACTACACGAAATGACCCTAAACTACACTACACAACAGTACACTACACTACACCACCCAACACCACACTACACTACCCTACACTACACCACCCTACCCAATACTACACTACACTACACTACCCAAAACTTCCCAACACTACACAACCCTATACTACCCTACCCTAAACTACCCAACACTTCCCAACACTACACTACACAACACTACCCAACACTACACTACTCTACCCAACACTTCCAAACACTACACTACCCTACACTACACTACCCTACACGACACTACCCTATTATACTCTAAACTACACTACCCTACACTACACTACCCTACACTACACTACCCTACTCTACACTACCCTACACTACACTACACTACACTACACTACCCTACACTACACTACACTACACTACACTACACTACCCTATACTACACTGCCTTTCCCAACACCTCATTACACCACACTACCCTACAGTCCCTTATGCTACACAACACCAAACTACACTATCCTACCCAACACAACACAACACCCCCCTCACCCTACCCTACACTACCCTACAGTACCTTACCCTACACAACACAACACCACACTACACTAAACCACTCTACTGTATACTACACTACACTACCCTACACTATCCAACACTACACTACCCAAAACTAAACTAAACTACACTACACTACACTACCCAACATTACACTACCCTAAACTACACTACACTAAACTACCAGGATGGATCTGACAACACAGACAGGTGGTGGTTTACATACTGTAACACACTCTGAATCTGTCATGGATGACAGCCAGAAGGGCCCATAGGGCAAGAGCCCATCCTCTGTTTCTGCATCATAGAACGCTAGTGCTGTATGACACACAACACAGTATATTACGCTATGGAAAATAGGTTAGCACTGTGCCAAGGACTAGAGCTTTTTCCAGCAAGATAGTACAGTAGGTCAATTGGAAGCTATGACACTAACAGTTATGTCTTTATCTCTTAGATAAAGCCTCACTTTTACTCAGACGAATGGCCTCTGACCATATTACCATATCACCATCAGTAGATGTTTCCTCATCCCCCCCATCCAATCCATGCTCAAGTCAGCCAAGTAATTTCAAGCTTCATTGCTGCATTCATATATTCATATTCCTCTCTTTCTCTCTCTCACTGTTTCCATGTCTATCACTCCATCTTTCTTTCTTTCTTTCTTTCTTTCTTTCTTTCTTTCTTTCTTTCTTTCTTTCTTTCTTTCTTTCTTTCTTTCTTTCTTTCTTTCTCTTTATCTCTCTCTCTCTTTCTATCTCTCTTTATCTCAATCTCATTCTCTATCTCTCTTCCTCTCTCTCTTTCTCTTCACACAGCATTATTTAGAGTATGGAAAGCCTCACATTGGCTGCCACTACATATCATAAAATGCATTTGTCAAGGGTCAGGATTATGGCCTGGCTCTCTGACACCCCTGTTGCACTCTGGGTAAAGGACGAGAGGAGGGCGAGGAGAGAGGGGGGTGAGGATAAAGGGGTCTAGAGGGGAGCAAAGAGAAAGAGAGGGGGTGGTGTGTGTGTGTGTGTGTGTGTGTGTGTGTGTGTGTGTGTGTGTGTGTGTGTGTGTGTGTGTGTGTGTGTGTGTGTGTGTGTGTGTGTGTGTGTGTGTGTGTGTGTGTGTGTTCGTGTGCGTGTATAACCTTGCTGTATATTGCTGCAGGACAGGAGGGATTTCACAGGCTGGTGTTACACTGCATTGTTCAACGCCACTCAGTGCTGCAGCATGACCAAGTGGGTCCAGCTCCTCCCTCTCTCCCTCCTTCAGTCCCTCACTCCGTCCCTCACTCCCTCCCTCCCTCCATCTCTCCCTCTCTCATCTCTCCGTCCCTCCGTCTATCCCTCACTCCGTCCCTCCCTCCCTCCTCTCTCTATGTTAATCTGGAGTTGCAGCTGTACTGTAATGTGTGTGCTTGTGCCACAGCTCTCCTCTCAGTATGCTTTAAGACACGTGGAGACCACAATCACTTCTCTCTATCACAGGTTGTTTCTATCTTACCTCTTGATAAGATATGCAGTTCTCTCTTTTTTCCTTTCTCTCTGCATGGTTCTTCACGCCCGTCTCCGTACCTCTTTTAGCAGCCTTCTTTCTATACCATAACTCCCATCCCCCTCTTTGTCTCTCCCTTCATTGTCTTTCAGCCCCCTTTATCTTTACATCCAGAAACACATGAGCTCCTGTAGAGGTTAAGCCTCCATCTCCATGTGTGTGCGTGTGTGTGTGTGTGTGCCTGTGAGTGTGTGTGTCTGTGAGAGTGTGTGCGTGCGCGCGCGCGCGTGTGTGTGTGTGTGCGTGTGTGTGTGCTTCCATCAGTGTTCTGCTCCACCATAGATCCATAAATCTCCCTTCATTCCTACATGTACCTCATCTCAGGGCTCAAGCCTGTTTTCTGTTGCCTGGCAGCTCCTTAAGACCCTGAGAGGGTTAGGGATACAGGGGGAGATGCTATATACACTCGCAGGATAGGACAGTCTGTCAATGCCAATTACAACCTTTTAGAGATAACTACCATGCTGGCTGGTGCCCGGGCACACTGGGTACAGAACATACCTGATGCCCTGACCACAGGGGATAGTGCTATAACCATCCGGCCTAGCCTGACTCCCCATCTGTTCGTGCTGTCTTACCAACTCCCATGTCATTGTCACGTCAATGGACACAGCAGGGACTGGACATACCTGACGCCCTGACCAAAAGGCCAGTGCCAGCGCCATCCATACCACAGGAGCACCAGCCTGAGTCCCTCTTCTCCCCTCTCACCTCTCCCCGTCTGTCCCCAGCCCTCCCAACAACTGAGCCACCCCCTGTGGCCCAGCTATCCAGCCAAAGCTGTCTCTCCCCTCCCCTCTCAGCCATCCCAACCACATAGCCATCCCTTCTGCTGTCCATCCAGCCATGTCCAAGCCACCATCCCTCCACCTCTCACCTCCCTCCCCTCTCCTCTCCTCACTCATCCTCTCCTTCCCTGCCGAGCTTATCTATCCCTGGCCTGAGCCCCTGGCCTGAGCCCCTGGCCTGAGCCCCTGGCCTGAGCTCCTAGTAAGCCGGGGATGTGTTGTGATGTGGTGTGCTGTGCTGTGCTGTGCTGTGCTGTGCTGTGGTGTGTTGTGCTCTGGTATGCTGTGCTGTGTTCTGGTGTGCTGTGCTGTGTTCTGGTGTGCTGTGCTGTGTTCTGGTGTGCCTCTCGATTTCTCTATTCCTCTCGTCACCTGTCTGTTGCAGTTGTCAGCAGCTCTCCAGCCCTGTATTTAAAGAGCGACACACAATAAGCCCCCTACTTAATAATAATCATCATCTTGATACAATAATTATTTGCCTGCCAATGTATACACACAGGCACACACCATTCCAGAGGCTTTAGGCAGTCCATTTTCAGCCTGTTAGCTGTCAGATGATCTGTTTGAGGTGGTCACAGAGGCGCACAGCAGAGGGACAATGAGGTTGTGTGTGTGAAGCACAGCACTGTTGCAGCAGCCGGCTATAATGAGGATGTAGACTATGTGTGACAGCTCTTACGGCTCTGTCACGAACCGGCTCAAAGCCCGTAACAAAAGGGAGACAACGTGGAGATAAGGAGTAACAAAATATATATTTATTAAATAAAGTAACTAGGTATAATATACAATGATGTGTGTAATCAGTAATCAGTAGTGTAAGTGAGTGTTTTGCATGCATGAATGTGATAATGCAGGGTGTTGAAAGATGCTAAAGCAACCAACCAAAAAAACACCAAGAAACACAACCAAATCTATAAAGGTGTCTGCATGGAGAGAGTCTCCTCCATGAATGGGGAAGTGGTGTATTTATCCTGGGACACACTGGGCTCAGGTGTTTCCCATGTAGCTGACAACTCTCCCAACTCCGCCCACCGGCATCCTAATAAGGAAACAAGAACAAAGAGAGAATACGGCAGACAGAGTGGGAGGGTCATCACAGCTCCTATGGTTGCCAGTCTAGAAATATATCCCCTGGTGTCTTGAGGCCTAGCCAACCTAAAGGCAATCTGACCATCCCAATGACACACTGAGACAGACAGACAGACATCAACAACAAATCAACACTGAGCTGAGACAGACATACAGACAGACATCAACTAGACAATCAACACACTGAGCTGAGACAGACAGACAGACAGACAGACAGACAGACAGACAGACAGACAGACAGACAGACAGACAGACAGACAGACAGACAGACAGACAGACAGACAGACAGACAGACAGACATCAACTAGACAATCAACACACTGAGCTGAGACAGACAGACACATACATTACCAGTCAAAAGTTTGGACACACCTACTCTTCAAGTGTTTTTCTTTTAAAAATTATTTTCTACATTGTAGAATAATAGTGAAGGTATCAAAACTATGAAATAACACATATGGAATCATGTAGTAACCAAAAAAGTGGTTACTACAGGACAGTGTGTGTTTGTGTGCATGCACGATGGCATCATCTCTGGCCCTGACATGCAGTTCAACCCCCTACTGCAGGCATGTCTCTCATCATGTCTGGTATAATGACATGACTGGAGCCTACAGTCATGAAGGCTGGAGCTGGGTAGTCTCTGACTGTGGAGGAGTCAGAGGAGAAGAGGAACAAGGAGACTGAGGCCTAGATTAGGGCCAGTTGTAATGTGGTATTGGTAGGGAAAACAGACAGACTACTGCCTCACAGTGTTTCCTGATCAGTGGTCAGATCACCTGTTACAGTATTCCTCTCCTCTCTAGCCACTGTAAGCCTGTCTGCAGCCTGCCATCCCATCTCCTATTCCTGGTGCAGATTGAATAGCATACCGGACACCGAAACTGTGTGTGTGTGTGCGTGTAACGTCCATCGTTAAATGAAGACCAAGGTGCAGCGTGGTGGACGTACATTTTCTTTAATTTTAAATGTTCCACCAAAAACAATAAACAACTCAACGAACGTAAAGCTAGGAGTGCAACACCTGCAACACAAAAAGACAAGATCCCACAACAGAAGGTGGGAAAAAGGGCTGCCTAAGTATGATCCCCGATCAGAGACAACGATAGACAGCTGCCTCTGATTGGGAACCATACTTGGCCAATAAAGAAATATAAACATAGATTTCCCACCCTAGTCACACCCTGACCTACCAAATAGAGAATTTAAAGGACCTCTAAGGTCAGGGCGTGACAGTGTGTGTATGTGTGTGTGTGTGTGTGTATGTGTGTGTGTGTGTGTGCGCGCCTTGGTGCGTTTGTGTATCCAGGTGTGCTATATTAGTGTGTCAAGATTGTGTACAGAGCCACTGTTTTCTACTCTGTCTGAGTCCATTGCCATAGTGTTATATTCACCTGTTGTTGTGATGACAGCTAAATTCACACACCTCTTTCTTTCTCTCACTCACTCACTCACTCACTCACTCACTCACTCACTCACTCACTCACTCACTCACTCACTCACTCACTCACTCACTCACTCACTCACTCACTCACTCACTCACTCACTCACTCACTCTCTCACTCTCTCACTCACTCACTCACTCACTCACTCACTCACTCACTCACTCACTCACTCACTCACTCACTCACTCACTCACTCACTCACTCACCCTCTCTCAATTCAATTCAAGGGGCTTTATTGGCATGGGAAACATATATTAACATTGCCAAAGCAAGTGAGGTAGATAATATACAAAAGTGAAATAAACAATAAAAATGAACATTAAACATTACACTCACAGAAGTTCCAAAAGTATAAAGACATTACAAATGTCATATTGTGTATATATACAGTGTTGTAACGATGTACAAATGGTTAAAGTACAAAAGGGAAAATAACAAGCATAAATATGGATTGTATTTACAATGGTGTTTGTTCTTCACTGGTTGACCTTTTCTTGTGGCAACAGGTCACAAATCTTGCTGCTGTGATGGCACACTGTGATATTTCACCCAGTAGATATGGGAGTTTATGGAAATCGGGTTTGTTTTCGAATTCTTTGTGGATCTGTGTAATCTGAGGGAAATATGTGTCTCTAATATGGTCATACATTGGGCAGGAGTTTAGGAATGCAGCTCAGTTTCCACCTCATTTTGTGGGCAGTGTGCACATAGCCTGTCTTCTCTTGAGAGCCAGGTCTGTCTACTGCGGCCTTTCTCAATAGCAAGGCTATGCTCACTGTACATAGTCAAAGCTTTCCTTAAGTTTGGGTCAGTCACAGTAGTCAGGTATTCTGCCACGGTGTACTCTCTTTTTAGGGCCAAATAGCATTCTAGTTTGCTCTGTTTTTTTGTTAATTCTTTCCAATGTGTCAAGTAATTCTCTTTTTGTTTTCTCATGATTTGGTTGGGTCTAATTGTGCTGCTGTCCTGGGGCTCTGTGTGATGTGTTTGTGTTTGTGAACAGAGCCCCAGGACCAGCTTGCTTAGGGGACTCTTCTCCAGGTTCATCTTTCTGTAGGAGATTGCTTTGTTATGGAAGGTTTGGGAATCGCTTCCTTTTAGGTGGTTGTAGAATTTAACGGCTCTTTTCTGGATTTTGATCATTAGCGGGTATCAGCCTAATTTTGCTCTGCATGCATTATTTGGTGTTCTACGTTGTACACTGAGGATATTTTTGCAGAATTCTGCATGTAGTCTCAATTTGGTGTTTGTCCCATTTTGTGAATTCTTGGTTGGTGAGCAGACCCCAGACATCACAACCATAAAGGGCAATGGGTTCTATAACTGATTCAAGTATTTTTAGCCAGATCCTAATTGGTATGTCAAATGTTATGTTCCTTTTGATGGAGAAGGCCCTTCTTGCCTTGTCTCTCAGATCGTTCACAGCTTTGTGGAAGTTACCTGTGGCAATGATGTTTAGGCCAAGGTATGTATAGTTTTTATGTGTGCTCTAGGGCAATGGTGTCTAGATGGAATTTGTATTTGTGGTCCAGGTGACTGGACCTTTTTTGGAACACCATTATTTTGGTCTTACTGAGATTTACTGTCAGGGCCCAGGTCTGGCAGAATCTGTGCAGAATATCTAGGTGCTGCTGTAGGCCCTCCTTGGTTGGGGACAGTAGCACCAGATCATCAGCAAACAGTAGACATTTGACTTCAGATTCTAGTAGGGTGAGGCCGGGTGCTGCAGACTTTTCTAGTGCCCTCGCCAATTCGTTGATATATATATGTTGAAGAGGGTGGGGCTTAAGCTGCATCCCTGTCTCACCCCACGGCCCTGTGGGAAGAAATGTGTGCATTCTTTGCCTATTTTAACAGCACACTTGTTGTTTGTGTACATGGATTTTATAATGTCTCTCACTCACTCACTCAGTCACTTACTCACTCAGTCACTCAGTCACTCAGTCACTCACTCACTCTCTCACTCTCTCACTCTCTCTTTCTCTCCTCTCTCTCTCCAGAGCCAGGCAGAAGCCCACTACAAAGGCAACCGCCATGCACGGAGAGTCAAAGGCATCGAGACCTCCAAGAGTCGCCCCCAGGAGGGTGACAAGTCCAGCCGACCTGTTCCCCTCAACTCCTCTCCATCCCTCCCTGGTGAATCCCCTACCTCCGCCCCTGACATCAGCGACCCCTGTAACCCAGGTAATCATGGAGGAGAGAGACCTGCAATGCCTCCTAGCACTTACATGTAGGTGGAGGCTTTCTCCTTCTGGAACTTATTGGAGAAATACTAAAATAGGTAGGTAGGTAGGACTGGGTTCTGAACAAATAGTTCAGGGCTTCTGCTCTTTTCTATAACCTGTAGGGAACACAATATGGTCTATACTTGGCATGTAGGTTTCTCACTTATGGGTGGCACAAATTGTGATATGGGGGAGGGGAATGGGCAGAGTATATGCAAATTAAATACGGAGTATTTACTCTTTAAAAAAGTGCAGTGTTTTTACGGACTGTAGCGTTTTGCAGACATTACTGTAGTATTTACTACAGTGTTTTTTTGCGCATAATACTGTAGTATTCACTGTAGTATTTTCTACATGAACTGACCACTATGTGCTGAGGGAGATATGAATAGCTATTCACAAATATGAAGGAATAACAATCCCATCGGTATTCAAGTATTTTGTTCTGGTCCTCTATGGCTCCTGTCTCTGTGTTTTATCTGACCTTGGCTAAAGGCCGTAGTCTGCTCCTCTCACATTCCCACCAGAGCAGCAGTGTCAGCACCACCGACTCAGGCCCAGATCTCTTCTGTCATTGCTGTCCCACTGACCCTGAAATGACAAATATGCCGGAGAGAAGCTGAGACTCACTAAGGACTTCGAAACAGGAGCTATATTTAGCTCTACATTCTTGCAGAACCTAGCTCCAAGTTTAAATGCTTTAGAAATACATTCCTTCCTTTCTCCCTTGAAGTAACCACTGATCTGACATGACACTAAATTGGTGAAAGCTGTGTTATGGAAACCCCTTGATTTCACCTATCATTTCAGATTAGGGATTCTTTTTAGGAAGGGAACAAGGAAGGAAGTAAGGACTCATTTTGAGTAGTACAGTTTTGGAACAGGACCTTTGAACAGAGACGGCAGAGTAGCACCATCACCACGGAGACGCTAGAGTAGCACATCGTATCATGGAAAAGATTCCCTGCCAACAAGCAGGTTGATCTGGGGACAACAGCATGTGCTGTTGGACCTGAAATGATGCTCTTGAGTTCTCTGACTTCTTTGAAGGAATCTTCTGTACTAGTAATGCTTTGTGCCATCATAAGAACCAAAGGCTTCTAGAATGTCTGTCCTGTTTTAGTAGTCTGGTCACAGATCTGTTTGTGCTGTCTTGCCAACTCCTATGTCATTCCGATCGTCATTGTCACGTGGAGTTGGCAAGACAGCACAAACAGATCTGGGACAAGGCTACCTATTTAGAGGTTGACCTCAGAGAAACAGGTGACTTGTAAAACATAATGGCACCATGACTCAGCAGCTTTTCTTGGCCACTTCATTTCAGACCCCCTGGTGGTGTGTTTATAATTATGGGTTGTGTTTGACTGTGTATTAGAATGTGATTTGTTACACAGTCAAAATCAACTGTGGGGTCTGGGAGGACAGAAAGGGGAGAGGGTGCTAAATGACTGGTGAGACAGAGGGAGAGATGGAGTAGATGGAGGGAGAGAGAGAGGAATATGATGTGAGTGGAGCAGAATAAGACAGGTTACTGTAGCTGTCGGATGACATTTATTGGTAGGGAAAGATCACAGCTGATCTCGGTTTAATAGTTTCATTTAACTATCAGGTTTCAGGTAAGACCCAAATGCAGACTGTGTTGAAGTAACAATGTTTATTACAGCAACAGGGGCAGGCAAACGACAGGTCAAGGCAGGCAGGGGTCGATAATCTAGAGTAGTGGGGCAAAGGTTTAGGACGGCAGGCAGGCTCAGGGTCAGGTCAGGCAGAGTTGTGAGGCAGGCGGGCTCAGAGACAGGACAGGCAAGGGTCAGAACCAAGAGGGCGAGAAAAGTTAGACTGGGAAAAGCAGGAGCTGAGACAAAAACACTGGTTGACTTGACAAAAAAGACGAACCGGCAACAGACACACAGAGTGGGGTGGGGACAATGGGGAGATGGGCGACACCTGGAGTGGGGTGGAGACAAGCACAAGGACAGGTGAAACAGATCAGGGCGTGACACTAATGTAATTCGGTGCTGTTGGTGTGACAGATTGGTTGTTAGAGACAGAGGGCACTGTGGAGGGTGTGGCTGTTTCTCTCTCTCAATTCAATTCAATTCAATTCAAGGGGCTTTATTGGCATGGGAAACATGTGTTAACATTGCCAAAGCAAGTGAGGTAGATAATATACAAAAGTTAAATCTCTCTCCTCTCTCTTTCTGCTTCAGTCTCTGCCCATCTCCTCTCCTCACCAACCGGAACTTTCCATTCCCTCACTGTCACCAGTCTCACTCCGTCTGTCTCTCCGTCCCTCCCTGGATCAAAAACACTTAGGAATGAAAGAACAATCTGGTCACGGTGGCATTTGAAAAGGTTATACTGAGTACCGAACACTGTTTACCAGACAATTTCACCATGGGAACACAGAGCAGGTGTCATCAAACAAAGCTGAAAGAATAACATAGACATTGATAAAGACAGAGACCATAAGACGTTATTCAGTGTTATAATTCCTAACCTCAAGATTGTGTCTGGATGCCTTTCTTCTCCCCACATGTTTTTAGATCTTTCTTGTGGCTTTGTCCCACCTACACCCGAGCACTAATACCATTTCCACACTACTGGGCCAAATGGAGCCGAGGCAAACTGAGCTGTACTGGGCTGGCCTGCCTACGCATTCCACCATAACTGCTGGAACCATATTTGAAATGACAATGTGAAAATAACATATCAGAGCCAGCACAGTACTGTGTCGGGGCGCCACAATAATGTAAAATGTTTATGGGGGCAGTCTGGCCGCCTCTCTGCTTCACAGGGTGATATGTAGCCTGCAGTCCTTAAGTCACACAGCGTGCTGCCTTCAGCCCAGTCCAGCTCACAGCCCAGTCCAGCCCTCAGCCCAGTCCAGCCCTCAGCCCAGTCCAGCCCTCAGCCCAGTCCAGCCCTCAGATCAGCTCACAGCCCAGTCCAGCCCTCAGCCCAGTCCAGCTCACAGCCCAGCCCAGCCCAGCCCTCAGCCCAGTCCAGCCCTCAGCCTAGTCATACAGTATCAGAACTACTAACTGATAGTGAGGGACTTAATATGCTGATGTGGCTGCTTTTCATCATCCTAACTATGTTTTCATATGAATTTTGTGTCTTTGACCCACCGCTGGAACCATAGAGTAATGTTGTGATGACGGAAGAACTGGACATTCTGAAGGGGTCTGATGGGTGTTTATTTATCTTTCTTGTGACTTGCTCTCCACTGACCCCAGAGCTCTAAAGGGAGTAGAGAACTGACCGAAGAGCTCTAAAGGGAGTAGAGAGCTGAACCCAGAGCTCTAAAGGGAGTAGAGAGCTGACACCAGAGCTCTAAAGGGAGTAGAGAGCTGAACCCAGAGCTCTAAAGAGAGTAGAGAGCTGCCACCAGAGCTCTAAAGGGAGTAGAGAGCTGCCACCAGAGCTCTAAAGGGAGTAGAGAGCTGAACCCAGAGCTCTAAAGGGAGTAGAGAGCTGAACCCAGAGCTCTAAAGGGAGTAGAGAACTGAACCCAGAGCTCTAACGAGAGTAGAGAGCTGAACCCAGAGCTCTAACGAGAGTAGAGAGCTGAACCCAGAGCTCTAAAGGGAGTAGAGAGCTGAACCCAGAGCTCTAAAAGGAATAGAGAGCTGAACCCAGAGCTCTAAAGGGAGTAGAGAGCTGAACCCAGAGCTCTAAAAGGACTGGAGAGCTGAACCCAGAGCTCTAAAATGAGTAGAGAGCTGAACCAGGAGCTCTAAAGGGGACTGGAGAGCTGATCCCAGAGCTCTAAAGGGACTGGAGAGCTGAACCCAGAGCTCTAAAATGAGTAGAGAGCTGAACCCAGAGCTCTAAAATGAGTAGAGAGCTAAACCCAGAGCTCTAAAGGGGACTGGAGAGCTGATCCCAGAGCTCTAAAAGGGACTGGAGAGCGGAAGCCAGAGTTCTAAAGGGGACTGGAGAGCTGAACCCAGAGCTCTAAAAGGGACTGGAGAGCTGAACCCAGAGCTCTAAAGGGGACTGGAGAGCTGAACCCAGAGCTCTAAAGGGGACTGGAGAGCTGAACCCAGCCAAGCTGTACTGATCTGGCCTCGTTATGCATTCACCATAGTTTCTAGAACTATGGGGTCGGCACAATAGTGTTTAACCTTTGTAGGACACACATTTCGCTAGTGGAACCCCTCGACAACATTCCGCTGAAAAGGCAGCGCCGGAAATTCAAAAATATTTTTGGGAAATATGTAACTTTCACACATTAACAAGTCCAATACAGCAAATGAAAGATAAACATCTTGTTAATCTACCCATTGTGTCCGATTTAAAAAATGCTTTACAGCGAAAACACAACATATGATTATGTTAGATCACCGCCAAGTCCAAAAAACACACAGCCATTTTCCCAGCCAAAGATAGGAGTCACAAAAAGCAGAAATAGAGATAAAATGAATCATTAACCTTTGATGATCTTCATCAGATGACACTCATAGGACATCATGTTACACAATACATGTATGTTTTGTTCGATAATGTGCATATCTATATCCAAAAATCTCAGTTTACATTGGCGCCATGTTCAGAAATGCCTCCAAAATATCCGGAGAAATTGCAGAGAGCCACATCAAATAACAGAAATACTCATCATAAACTTTGATGAAAGATACATGTTTTACATAGAATTAAAGATACACTTGTTCTTAATGCAACCGCTGTGTCAGATTTTAAAAAAACTTTACGGAAAAAGCAAACCATGCAATAATCTGAGACGGCGCTCAGATAGAAACAACATTTCTCCGCCATGTTGGAGTCAATAGAAATACGAAATTACATTAGAAATATTCCCTTACCTTTGATGATCTTCATCAGAATGCACTCCCAGGAATCCTAGTTCCACAATAAATTGTTGTTTTGTTCGATAATGTCCATTATTTATGTCCTACTTTTGTTAGCACGTTTAGTACACATATCCAAACGCTCGTGCAGGTCCAGGCGAACTTCGGACGAAAACTTCAAAGAGTTATATTACAGGTCGAATAAACTTGTCAAACTAAGTATAGAATCAATCTTTAGAATGTTGTTATCATAAATATTCAATAACATTCCAACCGGAGAATTCCTTTGTGTCTATAGAAGTAATGGAACGCACGTCGATATCATGTGGAATGCGCTTGACCAGGACCTGGCTCTCTGCCAGACCACTGACTCAAACAGCTCCCATCCGGCTCAACATCACAGTAGAAGCTTCATTCAACGTTCTACAGACTGTTGACATCTAGTGGAAGCCGTGGGAAGTGCAAACAGATCCATATCCCACTGGGATTTCAATAGGCGATGAGTTGAAAATCGACCAGCCTCAGAATTCCCACTTCCTGTTTGGATTCTTTCTCAGGTTTTTGCCTGCCATATGAGTTCTGTTATACTCACAGACATCATTCAAACAGTTTTAGAAACTTCAGAGTGTTTTCTATCCAATAGTAATGATAATATGCATATATTAGCATCTGGGACAGAGTAGGAGGCAGTTCACTCTGGGCACGCTATTCATCCAAAGTGAAAATGCCCCCCTTAAATACCACTCCTGCCTCCTCCTGTAACCACAATACCTGACCACACACAGCAGCCAGAGGAGAGGAGAGGGGTGGAGGGACACAGGCTCCCTGCCTACCCTGTTACCCCAACGCCTGACCATACACATGGGGTACCCTACCCCTAGAACCCTAACACAGCTGGGTGGAGGAGGGCTGGATGGGGCCCCTTCCTCCCCTATAGCCTACCTAAAGGAACACCTGGATATACACTGAGGATACACCCTACCCCAACACACCCACTTGGTAACTGACGTGCATGGTGGAGAGATCTGACAGAGGTGGGGGCGAGGAGTGTGTATGTACACGGCACACGCATGTTCTATGTGGTGTCATTTTCAGTGCGTGAAGGTAGAAGTTCAGCTTTATGATCCCTCCCAGACAGGCAGAGATGCAGCATAAAGAGCAGCTGGAAGCTCCTCCAATGTAGAACGTCCTATTTGCCTGGGAAACCAGTGGAATTGAAAGCACTCAACAGCTTTATCATTTGATACATCGGGAAGAGACAACAGCTTTTTTATTTGGCCGTCTGAATCAAATACAATGCAGTTTATATGCAGAAAGTTGGTAGGCTACCTCTTCAGGGAGAGACCGACATAGATACAGTAACAGAACAATCATCCAATGATCAGGCTCCATACAGTCTGCGTCCGGATTGGCACCATATTCCTTATGTGCACTACTATTGACTATGGCAGAGCTCCGTTCAGAAGCAGTGCACTATGGGAAATGAGACCAGGGGGCGCTGGTCAACAGTAGTGCACTATACAATTAGTGAGAGCAGAGAAGTACTATGACACTTCAAAAGAGAAAACATGTCTGTTGAAGTTACAGTGTTGTCCCCAGACATATATACTGTATATGCCATGTGTTCATACAGTATATCATTACATCTATGTTATTGGCTCTGTCCCTGGTTTCAGGCCTGCTTCCTCCAATCCCCATATATAATTGCTATAGTAACACTTCACAATGATAAGGTCATACTGAATACTAAAATACTTCCCCATAATGCCAGGCCAGTGTTTTGCTTTTGGAGTCC
Organism: Salvelinus namaycush; assembly: GCF_016432855.1. Classification (NCBI taxonomy): domain Eukaryota; kingdom Metazoa; phylum Chordata; class Actinopteri; order Salmoniformes; family Salmonidae; genus Salvelinus; species Salvelinus namaycush. The sequence continues at coordinate 7,485,830 of NC_052320.1, read as the reverse complement.
TTTACTTTAGTGAATTAAAATTAGCTTAAAATGGGGTTTGCGTGATCTCAGAACCAGCCAGTGTATTGTAGTTGAAGGGGCCTCTGGCTTGGCTTGGGTAAGGATGTGGTTGGTTACATGTGAAAATGAAACATTTTGACTTTGCTTCACCGCATACATACTTGAAAGGCATCATCGAAAGTCTATTGTAAACACTTCATTGTTTTAGTTATACGCTTTTACTCAGAAAAACAAGTCTGTTTAGATTTTCTGCCAACACTGCATTTCATTTGACATGATATTTTTACTCTTTCCCTTTCCAGATGAACCACGCCTCTCTCTGCCACCACTGTTAAACGGGGTGCCTCTCATGGCCCTGCCTGCGCCCCTACCCCCCCTGCCTCCCCTCTCCACCCCTCCTACCCCCGACTCCCCCCTTGCCCCCTCCGTGTATCCCATGCTGACCACTCCCACCCTCACCCCTTCTCCCCTTCTCCCCTCATCCTCTGACTCCCCCATGGGTTTCGACACCACCAACCCTGAGCAGAGTGGTGTTCTAGTGGCCCCTGTGACTCCCGGGGCCCCAGCCGGCCCAGAGACAGAGGAGGACAAGGCCAAGAAGCTCCTCTACTGCTCACTGTGCAAAGTGTCCGTCAACTCCCTCTCACAGCTGGAGGCTCACAACAAAGGTACATAGCTTAGTGTATGGGTGTATGGTATGGTGGCCCTCTCAGGTCACTAATCTAGGAGAGGACACTTAGTAGTCCTCTGAATAGTCAGTACTTAAAGCGCTGGTTCACTATTTTTGAACCAATTCTCAATTTTTTTATGTAAATGTCATGTTATAGAAAGGTCCAGATACTTTTTTTGCAATTTCACTTGGTTTTGAGAAACATACCCCACCCGCCATAGACTTCCTCATTGATCGTTCTGCAGTATGGGGGCCATGGAAAACATGAACACAGGATCCAATAACACATAAATAAGTCATTTTAGAAACTACAAATCTCTCAGTATGGTGATGCAGGTCTTTAGATGTTGTACACCTTGATACAAATGATATACACTACATTTCAAAAGTTTGGGGTCACTTAGAAATGTCCTTGTTTTTGAAAGAAAATTTAAAAAATTGTCCATTAAAATAACATAAATTTGATCAGAAATACAGTGTAGACATTGTTAATGTTGTAAATGACTATTGTAGATGGAAACGGCTGATTTTTATGGAATATCTACATAGGCATACAGAGGCCCATTATCAGCAACCATCTCTCCTGTGTTCCAACGGCACATTGTGTTAGCTAATCCAAGTTTATCAATTTAAAAGGCTAATTGATCATTAGAAAACCGTTTTGCAATTATATTAGCACAGCTGAAAACTGTTCCTCTGTCCAGTGTCTGTGTTCTTTTGCCCATCTTAATCTTTCATTTTTATTGGCCAGTCTGAGATATGGCTTTTTCTTTGCAACTCTGCCTAGAAGGCCAGCATCCCGGAGTCACCTCTTCACTGTTGACCTTGAGACTGGTGTTTTGCGGGTACTGTATAATGAAGCTGCCAGTTGAGGACTTGTAAGGCGTCTGTTTCTTCAACTAGACACTTTTACTTGTCCTCTTGCTCAGTTGTGCACCGGGGCCTCCCACTCCTCTTTCTTCTCTGGTTAGAGCCAGTTTGCGCTGTTCTGTGAAGGGAGTAGTACACAGCGTTGTACGAGATCTTCAGTTTCTTGGCAATTTCTCGCATGGAATAGCCTTCATTTCTCTGAACAAGAATAGACTGATGAGTTTCAGAAGAAAGGTCTTTGTTTCTGGTCATTTTGAGCCTGTAATTGAACCCACAAATGCTGATGCTCCAGACACTCAACTAGTCTAAAGAAGGATAGTTTATTGCTTCTTTAATCAGAACAACAGTTTTCAGCTGTGCTAGAATAATTGCAAAAGGGTTTTCTAATGATCAATTAGCCTTTTAAAATGATAAACTTGGATTAGCTAACACAACGTGCCATTGGAACACAGGAGTGACGGTTGCTGATAATGGGCCTCTGTACGCCTATGTAGATATTCCATTAAAAAATCTGCCGTTTCCAGCTACAAAAGTTATTTACAACATGAACACTGTATTTCTAATCAATTTGATGTTATTTTAATGGATAAAAAAAAAAGGTTTTCTTTCAAAAACAAGGACATTTCTAAGTGACCCAAAACTTTTGAACGGTAGTGTAAATATAGGAGTCACCCACTCAAAGGTTCATGATTTATCTTGTGGTTGTGAGCGGGTGCAGCGGAAAGCTTTTCATTGTTGCCTCAATCCTTTAGCCGCAATTACAGTGGCTTGCGAAAGTATTCACCCCCCTTGGCATTTTTTCCTATTTTGTTGCCTTACAACCTGGAATTAAAATGGATTTTTGGGGGGTTTGTATCATTTGATTTACACAACATGCCTACCACTTTGAAGACGCAACATATTTTTTATTGTGAATCAAACAAGAAATAAGACCAAAAAAACTGAAAACTTGAGCGTGCCTTACTATTCACGCCCTTAAAGTCAATACTTTGTAGAGCCACCTTTTGCAGCAATTACAGCTAAAAGTATCTTGGGGTATGTCTCTATATGCTTGGCACATCTAGCCACTGGGATTTTTGCCCATTCTTCAGCTCATTCAAGTTGGATGGGTTCCGCTGGTGTACAGCAATCTTTAAGTCATACCACAGATTCTCAATTGGATTGAGGTCTGGGCTTTGACTAGGCCATTCCAAGACATTTAAATGTTTCCCCTAAACCACTCGGGTGTTGATTTAGCAGTGGGCTTAGGGTCATTGTCCTGCTGGAAGGTGAACATCTGTCCCAGTCTCAAATCTCTGGAAGACTGAAACAGGTTTCCCTCAAGAATTTCATTGTATTTAGCGCCATCCATCATTCCTTCAATTCTGACCAGTTTCCCAGTCCCTGCTGATGAAAAACATCCCCACTTCATGATGCTGCAACCACCATGCTTCTCTGTGGGGATGTGGTTCTCAGGGTGATGAGAGGTGTTGGGTTTGCGCCAAACATAGCGTTTTCCTTGATGGCCAAAAAGCTACATTTTAGTCTCATCTGACTCATCTGTTTGGGGAGTCTCCCACATGCCTTTTGGCGAACACCAAACATGTTTGCTTATTTTTCTTCTGGCCACTCTTCAGTAAAGCCCAGCTTTGTGGGGTGTACGGCTTAAAGTGGTCCTATGGACAGATACTCCAATCTCCGCTGGGGAGCTTTGCAGCTCCTTCTGGGTTATCGTTGGTCTTTTTGTTGCCTCTGATTAATTAATTAATGGATGTTCAAAGTTTTGGATATTTTTTTATAACCCAACCCTGATCCGTACTTCTCCACAACTTTGTCCCTGACCTGTTTGGCGAGCTCCTTGGTCTTCATAGTGCTTGCTTGGTGGTGCCCCTTGCTTAGTGGTGTTGCAGACTCTGGGGCCTTTCAGAACAGGTGTATATATACCGATATCATGTGACAGATCATGTGACACTTAGATTGCACACAGGTGGACTTTATTTAACTAACTATGTGACTTCTGAAGGTAACTGGTTGCACCAGATCTTATGTATGGGTTTCATAGCAAAGGGGGTGAATACATATGCACGCACCAGTTTTCCGGGGTTTTTTGTATAATTTTTTAAAATAAGTAATTTTTAAATTTCACTTCACCAATTTGGACTATTTTGTGGATATCCATTACATGAAATCCAAATAACAATTCATTTAAATTATAGGATGTAATGCAGCAAAATAGGAAAAACACCACGGGGGGTGAATACTATTGCAAGGCACTGTAGCAGCAGAGAAAGTCCTGTTAATGCTGGTCTTGTATGCTGGTCCTCTTAATACTGATCCTGTTGATGCTGGTCCTATTAATGCTGCACAACTGGAGGAGTGTGTCTTTAAACCTGTAGAATCAGAAGGCTGTTATGAGGCCACACTTGGGTTCTATTCATATTTGTTTTCTTCCAGATATTTTGGCTGTGCTTCGTTGGGCGTGTTCTTTGGCTGTGCTTCATTGGGCGTGTTCTTTGGCTGTGCTTCATTGGTGTGTTCTTTGGCTGTGCTTCGTTGGGCGTGTTCTTTGGCTGTGCTTCATTGAGCTTGTCTGGTTCAATGGAATCAATAAAATAGTCTCAAAAGTGCTAACCTTGCCAGTCTGGCGCTCGAGGCTCAATCAAACCTTCAAAGCATTTGAAAGAAAACAAGCCCTATTTGAGCCCTACATTCTCCTTAACACTTACTCTGTCAATCATCTGCTACCCGCGGCCCGCTAGCTGTCTAGAGCATACCGAACTGTTAGCTGAAGAAGTCCATCAGCCAATGTTTTTGGGGCTACTATACCTATTTTGTCAATTGGCCTGGACCCTTTTACTATACGAAGCCCTGCTGATCCATCACAACTGATCTGCCGACGAAACCGCACAAAGGGGCTACAACTGACTTCTACCTTCGCGACGTCCCTCTAAGGCCCTTCTGCTAGCCTGCTATCCCCTGCCCGCTAGCTGTCTGAATCGCCGTGTCTCCAGCTCGCCCAGCTACTCACTGGACCCAATGATCACTCGGCTACGCATGCCTCTCCCTAATGTCAATATGCCTTGTCCATTGCTGTTTTGGATAGTAATTTTTGCCTTATTTCATTGTAGAGCCTCTAGCCCTGCTCAATACGCCTTAGCTAACCCTTTAGTTCCACCTCCCACACATGCGGTGACCTCACCTGGTTTAAATTATGTTTCTAGAGACAATATCTGTCTCATTGTCACTCAATGCATAGGTTTACCTCCACTGTATTCACATCCTACCATACCTTTGTCTGTACATTATGACTTGAATCTATTCTACCGTGCCCAGAAACCTGCTCCTTTTACTCTCTGTTCCGAACGTACTAGACGACAATTCTTATAGCCTTTAGCCGTACCCTTATCCTACTCCTCCTCTGTTCCTCTGGTGATGTAGAGGTTAATCCAGGCCCTGCAGTGCCTAGCTCCACTCCCATTCCCCAGGCGCTCTCTTTTGCTGACTTCTGTAACCGTAAAAGCCTTGGTTTCAAGCATGTTAACATTAGAAGCCTCCTCCCTAAGTTTGTTTTATTTACTGCTTTAGCTCACTCTGCCAACCCGGATGTCCTGAACCCGGATGTCTGAATCCTGGCTCAGGAAGACCACCAAAGACCCTGAAATTTCCATCCCTAACTATAACATTTTCCGACAAAATAGAACTGCCAAAGGGGGCGGAGTTGCAATCTACTGCAGAGATAGCCTGCAGAGTTCTGTCTTACTATCCAGGCCTGTGCCCAAACAATTTGAGTTTCTACTTTTAAAAATCCACCTTTCCAGAAACAAGTCTCTCACTGTTGCCGCTTGCTATAGACCACCTTCTGCCACCAGCTGTGCCCTGGACACCATATGTGAATTGATTGCCCCCCATATATCTTCAGAGCTCGTGCTGTTAGGTGACCAAAACTGAGACATGCTTAAAACCTCATTGGGATAGGCGTGCAGCTAGCGGGACACCTCGACAACATCCGGTGAAATTGCAGAGCGCCAAATTCAAACTAAAGTACTATAAATATTCAACTTTCATAAAATCACAAGTGCAAAACATCAAAATAAAGCTTAACTTGTTGGTAATCCAGCCGCCATGTCAGATTTCAAAAAGGCTTTACGGCGAAAGCAAACCATGCGATTATCTGAGGACAGCACCCCGCATACCAACACATGAAAAACATATTTCAATCAGGCAGGTGCGACACGAAAGTCAGAAATAGCGATATAAACAATGCCTTACCTTTGATGATCTTCTTCTGTTGACACTCCAAAAGGTCCCAGTTACATCACAAATGGTCCTTTTGTTCGATAATGTCCTTCTTTATATCCATAAAAACTCAGTTTAGCTGGGGCGCTTCAGTCAATAATCCACTGAGTTTCCGTCCATCAAAATGCATACAAAATGAATCCCAAACAATACTAAATAAACTTTTCCAAACAAGTCAAACAACGTCTATAATCAAACCTTAGGTATCCTAATACGCAAATAAACAATAAAATTTAAGACAGCGAATAGTATGTTTATTACCGGAGATAAATAAGAAAGAACGCGCTTTCCACAACGCGCTTGGAAACATTACAGCCAAAATGAGAGCCACCTAGAAAAACTACAATTTCTGGGTCATTTTTCCAAAAACCAGCCTGAAACTCTTTCCAAATACTGTTGACATCTAGTGGAAGCCCTAGGAACTGCAATTTGGGAGGACTTGGGCTTATAATTATAATACTAGCCATTGAAAACAGTGGTAAGCTGAATTTTTTTTGAGGGGGATGGTTTGTCCTCGAGGTTTCGCCTGCCATATCAGTTCTGTTATACTCACAGGCATAATTTTAACAGTTTTAGAAACGTTAGAGTGTTTTCTATCTAAATATACCAATTATATGCATATCCTAGCTTCTGGACTTGAGAAACAGGCAGTTTACTTTGTGCACGCTTTTCATCCGGACGTGAAAATACTGCCCCCTATCCCAATGAAGTTTAACATCCGGCCATCCTACAATCTAAGCTTGATGCCCTCAATCTCACACAAATCATCAATGAACCTACCAGGTACAACCCCAAATCTGTAAACACGGGCACCCTCATAGATATCATCCCAAACAACCTGCCCTCCAAATACACCTCTGCTGTCTTCAACCAGGATCTCAGCGATCACTGCTTCATTGCCTGCATCCGTAATGGGTCTGTGGTCAAACGACCACCCCTCATCACTGTCAAACGCTCCCTAAAACACTTCAGCGAGCAGGCCTTTCTAATCGACCTGGCCCGGGTATCCTGGAAGGATATTGACCTCATTCCGACGGTAGAGGATGCCTGGTTGTTCTTTAAAAGTGCTTTCCTCATCAATCTTAAATAAGCATGCCCCATTCAAAAAATGTAGAACCAGGAACAGATATAGCCCTTGGTTCACTCCAGACCTGACTGCCATTGACCAGCTTAAAAATATCATGTGGCGTACTGCATTAGCATCGAATAGCCCCCGCAATTTGCAACTTTTCAGGGAAGTTAGGAACCAATATACACAGGCAGTTAGGAAAGCAAAGGCTAGCTTTATCAAACAGAAATTTGCATCCTGTAGCACAAACTCCAAAAAGTTCTGGGACACTGTAAAGTCCAGGGATAATAAGAGTACCTCATCCCAACTGCCCACTGCACTGAGGCTAGGAAACACCGTCACCACCGATAAATCAATGATAATCGAGAATTTCAATAAGCATTTTTCTACGGCTGGCCATGCTTTCCACCTGGCTACCCCTACCCCGGTCAACAGCCCTGCACCCCCCAACTTTCCCAAGCCTCCCCCATTTCTCTTTCACCCAAATCCAGATAGCTGATGTTCTGAAAGAGCTGCAAAATCTGGACCCCTACAAATCAGCCGGGCTAGACAATCTGGACCCTCTCTTTCTAAAATCATCCGCCGAAATTATTGCAACCCCTATTACTAGCCTGTTCAACCTCTGTTTCATATCGTCTGAGATCCCCAAAGTTTGGAAAGCTGCCGCGGTCATCCCCCTCTTCAAAAGGGGAGACACACTACACCCAAACTGCTACAGACCTATATCTATCCTACCCTGCCTTTCTAAGGTCTTCGAAGTTAACAATCAGATCACCAACCATTTCGAATCCCACCGTAGAGATCTCCGCTATGCAATCTGGTTTCCGAGCTGGTCATGGGTGCACCTCAGCCACGCTCAAGGTCCTAAACGATATCATACCTGCCATCGATAAGAGATACTGTGAAGCTGTATTCATCGACCTGGCCAAGGCTTTTGACTCTGTAAATCACCACATTCTTATCGGCAGACTCAACAGCCTTGGTTTCTCAAATGACTGCCTCGCCTGGTTCACCAACTACTTCTCAGACAGAGTTCAGTGTGTCAAATCGGAGGGCCTGTTGTCCGGACCTCTGGCAGTCTCTATGGGGGTGCCATGGGGTTCAATTCTCGGGCCGACTCTTTTTCCTGTATACATCAATGATGTCGCTCCTGCTGCTGGTGATTCTCTGATCCACCTCTACGCAGACGACACAATTTTGTATACTTCTGGCCCTTCTTTGGACACTGTTAACAAACCTCCAGACGAGCTTCAATGCCATACAACTCTCCTTCCGTGGCCTCCAACTGCAAGTAAAATGAAATGCATCACTACGGTCCCGATTGCTCAGTTTGGATTGGCGGCCAGCTCTAGGAAGAGTCTTGGTGGTTCCAAACTTCTTCCATTTAAGAATGATGGAGGCCACTGTGTTCTTGGCAACCTTCAACAATGCAGAAAATGTTTGGTACCCTTCCCCAGATCTGTCCCTTGACACAATCCTGTCTCGGAGCACTTCGGACAATTCCTTCGACCTCATGGCTTGGTTTTTGCTCTAACATGCACTGTCATCTGTGGGACATCGACAGGTGTGTGCCTTTCCAAATCATGTCCAATCTATTGAATTTACCACAGGTGGACTCCAATCAAGTTGTAGAAACATCAAGGATGATCAATGGAAACAGGATGCCCCCGGAGCTCAATTTCGAGTCTCATAGCAAAAAATCCTTACGTAAATAATGTATATTTTTATATTTTAATAAATGTTTAAAAAGTGTTTGTCCTGTTTTCGCTTTGTCATTATAGGTATTGTTTGTAGATTGAGGGGAAAACAGTATTTCATTTTAGAATACGGCTGTAATGTAACAATGTGGAAAAAGGGGTCTGAATACTTTCCAAATGCACATTACATCTATGTATATGGTAATAGGTCATTCAACACACCACATGCTGAAGACAGACGCTATAAAAATTTAACTTGTGACTTGCTAATGGTATGTAAACACTCGTTTGTGTAATGGGACAATTCTGTATATAATTAGTGTTCTCTATAAAGAAATATGGTTCCAATATAGAAATGAATGGCAGAAAGCATGAGAAAAGCCTAACAATGAAGCATATTTAGTACCAGTGTTCCTACCTGTAGTGTTTGTCCTTGACGATGGCATAGACAAGCACCAGCGCCAGGATGCCGTCCAGGACCACCGTCAGCAGATCCAAGGAGACGATGGTGGGGTCAGAGTGGAGCCAGCGCTCATCTGCCTTTCCATACTCCTTCCCTACATAGACAGGATATCTGTTAGAGCAGTATCTCAATAGATTCCTGGGGGACCCCAGGGCCAGAGGGTGCACGTTTTTGTTCTACTCCAACAGTGATTGATATTACATTCCTGTATATTATTCAGTTTGTGAGCATTTTAATACTATGTCCACTAGATGTGAACCAGGCTCCAAAGCACATCTCAAACACACGCACCATTGTTAATAATCTATTTTGCATGATAAAAAACAAAAAAACAATACAGTACTATAAATTATTTTGTTTAATCCATTTTTTCTATATTGCACAGTCAAGGTAGCCTACTTACAAAGTTCAGCAAAAATATTGTCTGAAGTTGCCACGGTTCCAACAAGTGACATGTAAACAAAGGGTCCTTCCTGTAAGAACAAACAGTAGAAAGAGTCAAATAAGAGCTGCAAATTAACTTTCTATGTTGACAACGCCTTCTCACTCACGTCACACACTCACCAAGGTAATATGAACAATTGCGTCGTAGAAAAGCCACACGAGCACCCATCTATCAGTTCCAGAGCATTTTCTTCCCCATATCTGCGCGAGGATGTATCCCACGACGAACTGAGCGGAGCAGGCCAACAGAGAATAAACCGTCACGGGAGTAAAGAGAGATTGGGTTTCTTTAAACGCTGCCGATACCATTTTCACAGAAAACTCGACTCAAACCATGCAAATTACTATTTGAATTCACAACTATTGTCTCGTCCATAAAGCTAGATAGAGGACTCATCTTTGTATCTGTGCCATTATAGCGTCTGCCTGCCCTGCCGATGCTGTCAATCTCAATTTTGAAGTAGTATATTTTCTTCTTCATGATTGGCTGATCCGTCCTGATGACCCGGTTGGACAAGACGCTAACAGAGACACCAGGCGGGATCATTCAATGAAGTTGGAAGTCCCACCCAGTTGACTTCATTACAATGGTGGAAGCCCTCAATGGCGCTTCCCATCTTAATATATATTTTGAACACTAGAGGCCTCTATCCTTCTCTATGGTCTTGTCCCAAAAGGATTCCATAGTCGTCTCCCCCCTGCACCACAGTGTCACGCTGTGAGAAGTACATGATTGGCTGTCGGATAAATCTCTACTTTTGTGGGCCCCCTTAAGAGAAAATGAAGAGGGAGCTGAAGTTGGTGAACCAGAGGCGAAGCGAGTGTCGACTCCGCCCAAAATCTGTCCGCTTGAAAATAAGCGTTTAAGCAGACCAAGTGAGGAGTTTTTGTATGGGGGGGGGGGGGGGGGGGGGGAGCAATGAGTGTCTAATCTAGTGAAGATACAAGTTAATTGCTATTTTGATAGGTAAGGCTTATTTGATAAAATATAAATTTCATAATACTTAAATTACTAAGAGTGTACTGATGTCCTGCACGTGACATTGCGACGATTTTTTTCTATCGGTTGTGCCAGTTCACACGGGTATCTGCACTCTCATTGGCTAGAATGTTTCCATCTGATCTCGCCTGCAGCATGCCTTTCGCCTTTGCGAAATTGTTAGCGGTCAGTCGACCATCTTGCCACGCCGATTGTAGATTAAGCCAGGAGAGGGTCAGGAATCAGAACCTCGGACAGCAAATTGGACAGCGATTGACAATAGTATAAATAAAGCATAGTACATTTGACTAGTCAAACTTTTTTATACTGTTTTTATATCGTATTTTACAGTGGTGTAAAGTACTTAAGTAGTTTTGGGTATCTGTCCTTCACTATTCATATTGACTACTTTTACTTCACTACATTCCTAAAGAAAATAATGTACTTTTTACTCCATACATTTATCCTGACATCCAAAAGTACCCGTTACATTTTGAATGCTTAGCAGGACAAAAAATTGTCAATTTCCCACACTTATCAAGAGAACAACTCTAGTCACCCCTAATGCCTATGATCTGATCACTACGGTTCTGACTTAGAATATGTGGACAACTACAAATACCTAGGTGTCTGGTTAGACTGTAAACTCTCCTTCCAGACTCACATTAAGCATCTCCAATCCAAAATTTAGAATCAGCTTCATATTTCGCAACAAAGCCTCCTTCACTCATGCTGCCAAACATACCCTCATAAAACTGGCTATCGTACCGATCCTTCACTTCGGCGATGTCATTTACAAAATAGCCTCCAACTCTCTACTCAGCAAATTGGATGCAGTCTATCACAGTGCCATCCATTTTGTCACCAAAGCCCCATATACTACCCACCACTGCGACCTGTACGCTCTCGTTGGCTGGCCCTCGCTTCATATTCGTCTACAAACCCACTGGCTCCAGGTCATCTACAAGTCTTTGCTAGGTAAAGCCCGCCTTATCTCAGCTCACTGGTCACCATAGCAGCACCCACCCGTAGCACACGCTCCAGCAGATATATCTCACTGGTCACCCCCAAAGCCAATTCCTACTTTGGCCGCCTTTCCTTTCAGTTCTCTGCTGCCAATGACTGGAATGAACTGCAAAATTTGATGAAGCTGGAGGCTCATATCTCCTCACTAACTTTAAGCACCAGCTGTCAGAGCAGCTCACAGATCACTGTACATAGCCCATCTGGAAATAGCCCATCCAACTACCTCATCCCCCATACTGTTATTTATTTTATTTATTTAGCTCCTTTGCACCCCAGTATCTCTACTTGCACACTCATCTTCTGCACATCTATCACTCCAGTGTTTAATTGCTATATTGTCATTATTTTGCCACTATGGCCTATTTATTGCCTTACCTCCCAAAGATGCCAGTCAACTCCATTAGGCCCAAACCACCTAACCTTAACTCGGACTCTGTGGCTTGGGGAAGCTGTTCTTTTCCCCTTAACTCGCTCTGTGTTCTGGTTCATGTCTCTCTCTCTCTCTCTCTCCCCCTCTCCCTCTCCCTCTCCCTCTCCCTCTCCCTCTCTCTCTCTCTCTCTCTCTCTCTCTCTCTCTCTCTCTCTCTCTCTCTCTCTCTCTCTCTCTCTCACGCACACACACACATCCCTGTATTACACATCACCCTTACCACAGCAGTAAGGCAGTGTTGTTAGGACGTGATGATAGATAAACATGAAAAGCTTCTTAATGTATAACTAAGTGTCGATCAATGGAAACGTAATCTGTTACATCATTACAGTAACCTTTAGAAGGCTTTTTGTGATGGCTGTTTGATTGAGCCCTAGGGACAGGACACACAGCAATTAGATGTTTGGTTGAGCCCTAGGGACAGGACACACAGCAATTAAATGTTTTCGGTTGAGCCCAAGGGACAGGACACACAGCAATTAGATGTTCGGTTGAGCCCAAGGGACAGGACACACAGAGATGCAATGTTTTATTGAGCCCTAGGGACAGGACACACAGCAATTAGATGTTCGGTTGAGCCCTAGGGACAGGACACACAGAGATGAGATGTTTTATTGAGCCCTAGGGACAGGATACACAGCAATTAGATGTTCGGTTGAGCCCTAGGGAGAGGACACACAGAGATGAGATGTTTTATTGAGCCCTAGGGACAGGATACACAGCAATTAGATGTTTGGTTGAGCCCTAGGGAGAGGACACACAGAGATGAGATGTTTTATTGAGCCCTAGGGACAGGATACACAGCAATTAGATGTTTGGTTGAGCCCTAGGGAGAGGACACACAGAGATGAGATGTTTTATTGAGCCCTAGGGACAGGACACACAGCAATTAGATGTTCGGTTGAGCCCTAGGGACAGGACACACAGAGATGAGATGTTTTATTGAGCCCTAGGGACAGGACACACAGAGATGAGATGTTTTATTGAGCCCTAGGGACAGGACACACAGAGATGAGATGTTTTATTGAGCCCTAGGGACAGGACACACAGCAATTAGATGTTTTATTGAGCCCTAGGGAGAGGACACACAGATATTAGATGTTTTATTGAGCCCCAGGGACATGACACAGAGATTAAAGGAATAAAATCAGATTCCTTGTTGATTGCACTCTCTTCTGTTCTTACAGTACAAACACTAATTAATTCTGTACATCCATGCAAAAACACACAAAAATCATATATGCTACACAGACAGATATAAAACAAACAGAGATCAACAGAGACATTCACGCATCTGTGACATCTACTGTGCCTGCAGTTCAATCTGGGAAGATTAACAGTCCAAATCAACTCACAATCTGGAAGCAATATCTCTCATTCCCAAAACAATACTTTGAAAAATAAAAGCATGTGTTGTACAGACAGACAGACAGACAGACAGACAGACAGACAGACAGACAGACAGACAGACAGACAGACAGACAGACAGACAGACAGACAGACAGACAGACAGACAGACAGACAGACAGACAGACAGACAGACAGACAGACAGACAGACAGACAGACAGACAGACAGAGACATGCACAGTGTGACTAGCAGTGCTATGAACAAAAAGAGAGGTTGAGAAGGAAGGTTATGGATGGGTGTGTATTGAACCGTAATCATACGTTTACAAAACAGTTCCTCGCCGTGTATTGTCTCTTCTCATGTTTGGAGACATCTCCTGTCTGTTTGTGTAGTGTTTCATTGTAACTGTGAGTCAAGCAGCTCGGCACGCAGGACGAGAAAACCCAGACAGGGTTCATCTATTGTCTGCCGAGAATAGAACAAAGACCGCAAAAAACTCCAAGTGCACATTATTGGCCACAAGTGAAATCAGTCCTTCCAGACCTCCCTCCTCCTCCTTCTTTATCCCCCTCCTCCCCCACCCCCCCAAACCTCCCCCATGTTCCCCTGCTGTAACCTATTACTCACTGCTCAAAGATCAGGGATTTGGGAGAACAAGTCAAAGTAAAATGGCAACCTATGGCACCCTATTCCCTATAGAATGCACTACTTTTGACCAGAGCTCTGTTGAAAAGTAGCGCACCATACAGGAAATAGGGTGCCATTTGGGACGTATACAAACTCTCAGTCAGACCAAGTGCAAAATGGCGTGATTGAGGTTCTGGGATCGGGGGAGTAGTGGGGACACGGAGGGTAGGACATGACTAGAAGTTTTCATCCAAGAACAAAACATGAAATTAGTTATAAAGGAATAATTTTGGCAGAAGGACATCTGTGTGTAATGCAGGAAATAAGAATCATATTTTTAGACTGAGCACACTGCCCTTTCTCTAACACACTAGTTAGAAAGGAACTATTTTGGCACAACAACATGTATGCTGTCAGTCTATCTAATGAACACAACTTGAACAAGGAATGACACTCATATTTCAGCACATGAGAGAGCACAGAAAACAGACAGCTCTTTCACTCTTTGAAGACTAGAAGTCATTGAGTTTGAATGCACCTTTGTATTGTGATGTCATGACTAATAACCTCTAGATTCGACACATTAATACTACCTTCTGAACTAGGACCAGAACTAGGACCAGAACTAACTATCGTCAGGGCTGTCTGTGTGTGTAATGCAAACCATTTCAACAAGAGAATAACACTCATATTCCACCACGAAGCAGCTCACAGAACATACTGCACTATGCTCTTCCATTCTTTGAGGACCAAAATCAGTTGACCTATGCACCGAGTTGACTTCAATTTTACAGATGTCATCTAGATGTTGACACTTTTAAGACATTATTACTACCATCCACATGACCTCTCAGAAAAGCAAACCCTAACCCAGAACATTCAATTGGCTACCCTAATAGAACAGAGAGAGATAGACGTCTTTCAGTTCTATGCCAATGTCGGTTACAGCCATAACGCCACTACTGTATCCTACAGCGTTACCACATCACCGTGGCCCTCTAGTGGTTAATATACCACACTACACCTCCCCTCCTAGTCCCATTCCACTCCGGGGTGAAGTTTCCCCTAAGAATAGATCTAGGATCAGCTTCCCCTTCCCCAATCCTTACATTAACCATTAACTGACTCAATATCAGCATCTAGGGGTAACTTCACCCTACACCATCAAATTTCACTAACTGTACATGTGCTTTCTGTGCTCTACTCTGCTGCCTACCAGTGCTGAGTTAGAACAATGTTCAGATCACAGGAGGCTGCTGAGGGGAGGACGACTCATAGTAATGGCCAGAACAGAGCTAATGAAATGGAATCAAACGCATGGAAACCATGTTTGATGTATTTGATACCATTCGGCTCCAGCCATTACCACGAGCCCGTCCTCTCCAATTAAGGTGCCACCAACCTCCTGTGGTTCAGATGGCGGTACAGTACAGAGACTTCTCTAGCAGCTAGTTAATACTCTAACAGCTAGTTAACACATCCTGATATTTGTCATTGTCATATTCCCCACCATTAAGGGGAGATAGAGCCCAGATACTCATGGTGATGAGCCGTGGCTGAACATATCAATGAGGCTGATAGATGGGGTTATAGAACAGTTCAATAAGCTCTGGCTGATAGATGGGGTTATAGAACAGTTCAATGAGCTCTGGCTGATAGATGGGGTTATAGAACAGTTCAATGAGCTCTGGCTGATAGATGGGGTTATAGAACAGTTCAATGAGCTCTGGCTGATAGATGGGGTTATAGAACAGTTCAATGAGCTCTGGCTCATAGATGGGGTTGTAGAACAGTTCAATGAGCTCTGGCTGATAGATGGAGTTATAGAACAGTTCAATAAGCTCTGGCTGATAGATGGGGTTATAGAACAGTTCAATGAGCTCTGGCTGATAGATGGAGTTATAGAACAGTTCAATGAGCTCTGGCTGATAGATGTGGTTATAGAACAGTTCAATAAGCTCTGGCTGATAGATGGGGTTATAGAACAGTTCAATGAGCTCTGGCTGATAGATGGGGTTATAGAACAGTTCAATGAGCTCTGGCTGATAGATGGGGTTATAGAACAGTTCAATGAGCTCTGGCTGATAGATGGGGTTATAGAACAGTTCAATGAGCTCTGGCTCATAGATGGGGTTGTAGAACAGTTCAATGAGCTCTGGCTGATAGATGGAGTTATAGAACAGTTCAATAAGCTCTGGCTGATAGATGGGGTTATAGAACAGTTCAATGAGCTCTGGCTGATAGATGGGGTTATAGAACAGTTCAATGAGCTCTGGCTGATAGATGGGGTTATAGAACAGTTCAATGAGCTCTGGCTGATAGATGTGGTTATAGAACAGTTCAATGAGCTCTGGCTGATAGATGTGGTTATAGAACAGTTCAATGAGCTCTGGCTGATAGATGGAGTTATAGAACAGTTCAATGAGCTCTGGCTGATAGATGGGGTTATAGAACAGTTCAATGAGCTCTGGCTGATAGATGGGGATATAGAACAGTTCAATGAGCTCTGGCTGATAGATGTGGTTATAGAACAGTTCAATGAGCTCTGGCTGATAGATGGGGATATAGAACAGTTCAATGAGCTCTGGCTGATAGATGGGGATATAGAACAGTTCAATGAGCTCTGGCTGATAGATGTGAATATAGAACAGTTCAATGAGCTCTGGCTGATAGATGTGGATATAGAACAGTTCAATAAGCTCTGGCTGGTAGATGGGGATATAGAACAGTTCAATGAGCTCTGGCTGATAGATGTGGATATAGAATAGTTCAATGAGCTCTGGCTGATAGATGGGGATATAGAACAGTTCAATGAGCTCTGGCTGATAGATGAGGATATAGAACAGTTCAATGAGCTCTGGCTGATAGATGTGGATATAGAACAGTTCAATAAGCTCTGGCTGGTAGATTATAGAACAGTTCAGAACAGTTATAGAAGAGTTCAGCATGGTGTATACGCTTTTGTTAGTGTTGGGGTGATGTCATCCTGGACTAAAGACTGATGCTTTGTGTGTGTGTGTGTGTGTGTGTGTGTGTGTGTGTGTGTGTGTGTGTGTGTGTGTGTGTGTGTGTGTGTGTGTGTGTGTGTGTGTGTGTGTGTGTGTGTGTGTGTGTGATGGACTGAATGCATTTTTATTTTGTGTCTTGACCCATCCCTCACGGGATAGTTAGACACCATTTTCTTTAAGTCAATTAAAGAAAACTTGTGTGTGTAGGTACCAAACACAAAACTATCCTGGAGGCTCGCAGTGGGCTGGGTCCTATCAAGGCGTACCCTCGGCTGGGCCTCAAACACCCGGGGGAGCTGGGAGGGGGACCACTGGACCCCAACACTGAGGAACGCACCTTCCACTGTGAGATCTGCAACGTGAGGGTCAACTCTGAACTTCAACTCAAACAGGTGAGGAAGATGTGTGTGTGTGTGTGTGTGTGTGTGTGTGTGTGTGTGTGTGTGTGTGTGTGTGTGTGTGTGCGTGCGTGCGTGCGTGTATGGGATTTGCAACATTCGGGTCAACCCTGAACTGCTTCTCAAACAGGTGAGCGAGGTGGGGGCCACTTACAGTAGACCCCTTTATCCAGATGACTTATCATTTCCACACTAGGCCCCTAAAGACCCCTAGAGGTGACTTCTCATTTCCACACTAGGCCCCTAAAGACCCCTAGAGGTGATGTCTCATTTCCACACTAGGCCCCTAAAGACCCCTAGAGGTGACTTCTCATTTCCACACTAGGCCCCTAAAGACCCTTAGAGGTGATGTCTCATTTCCACACTAGGCCCCTAAAGACCCCTAGAGGTGATGTCTCATTTCCACACTAGGCCCCTAAAGACCCCTAGAGGTGACTTCTCATTTCCACACTAGGCCCCTAAAGACCCCTAGAGGTGATGTCTCATTTCCACACTAGGCCCCTAAAGACCCCTAGAGGTGACTACTATTCCAAATCGACCGCCAGCACGTGCTCCTTACGCAGTAACTGAGAAGATTGGATAGATGAAAGAAATATTGTGCAGCCGCAGTCGCCATGTGACTGTGTCGGTCCTGGATCGTCTGCCGTCTAACCCTGTATATCGCTCTCCCTCCCTGCAGCACATATCTAGTCGAAGGCACCGGGACGGAGTGGCAGGGAAACCTAACCCTCTTCTCAGCCGACACAAGAAGCACAGGGTAGCTGACCTCACGGTAACCTTTCACTTCTGATCACTTACCTGACCTCTACTGGGCCAAGGCTAGTTTAACCAATGATTATCCCTTGCCAGGGCTAGCTCAAATTAACTAGTTTATCCACTGATAGTGAGGAAGCTGTTTTCTGAGTAATCAATAGGTAGATGCATTATTAATGCCCTGAAGTTCCATTTTGGAATGTGCTGGACATACAGTCTAATCAGATGCCTCTGTGTTATGACAGATCAAAGAGGTACAAACTGAAATGTTATTTCTATATTTGTTTTGCGCTACATGTGTTCACCGTCTGCCACTAAACTCTCTCTCCCTCCCTCCCTCCCTCCCTCCCTCCCTCCCTCCCTCCCTCCCTCCCTCAGTCCTCTCTGAACTTCTCTAAGGATCTCTCCAAATGTTTGGGGGCAGGGCTCTTGCCCAGTCCCCTGGCTGTTGCTGCGGCGATGGCCGCAGCCGCTTCCTCAAACCACCAATTGGCTCAGCTTCGTGCTGCAGCAGCATCTTCGGCCCAGCACCACCCGCATCACCACCACCACCACCACCTATTACAGGGCCCACCTCTCAGCCATGCCATCTTAAGACCCGCCCCCGGGCCCATGCGCACCTCCCACGTGCCAATCCTCTTCTCTCCTTACTGACTCCACCTCCTCCACCTCGGCCAGTCAGGAGCAGCCACTACTAAAGCACACTGTGAAGAAATAATCTACATAAACAACAAACAAAAATGTATAGGGTAAACAAACAAACCATCGGTAAACAAAGAAAAAGTTCAAACATCTAGATGAGAAGAAATGAAAGCGAAGAGAGCACCTGAAAGAAGGAGATGTTGGAGTCCCTCATTTTCCTTTTTCCCTGACCTAAAACTCTCCTTCCATCACAGAGGCTTGTGACTGTGAGTGATAGACTGATGGAGAGAGAACGAGAGAGGGCAATAGAAGGAGAGATACTCAGTATGCATTGGATGGACTGCAGTATGCTTGTTCATCTCTCGCCTCTCTCTCCCCACACACTGTGAGATCCATCACACTGATGGCTCTTATAAAACACATAACACACATACACACACACACACACACACACACACACACACACACACACACACACACACACACACACACACACACACACACACACACAAAGACACACACCACGTGCACACACACACACACACACACACACACACACACACACACACACACACACACACACACACACACACACACACACACACACACACACACACACACACACACACACACACAAAGACACACACCACGTGCACACACACACACACACACACACACACACACACACACACACACACACACACACACACACACACACACACACACACACACACACACACACACACACACACACACACACACACACACACACACCCCTCCACTGCAGCTAACTGTTTCAGAACAGTATGTGCTGGGTATACATACTCTTTCCTCATCATTCTGGTCGTAAGTGTTCTTACTGTACTATGCACCTCCAAACCAAGAGAATAATGTCACTGCAGTATGTCAGTACAGAGAGAATAATGTCACTGCAGTATGTCAGAGAGAATAAGGTTACTGCAGTATGTCAGTACAGAGAGAATAATGTCACTGCAGTATGTCAGTACAGAGAGAATAATGTCACTGCAGTATGTCAGTACAGAGAGAATAATGTCACTGCAGTATGTCAGAGAGAATAAGGTTACTGCAGTATGTCAGTACAGAGACAATAAGGTTACTGCAGTATGTCAGAGAGAATAAGGTTACTGCAGTATGTTAGATAGAATTATGTCACTGCAGTATGTCAGAGAGAATAATGTCACTGCAGTATGTCAGAGAGAATAATGTCACTGCAGTATGTCAGAGAGAATAATGTCACTGAGATATGTCAGAGAGAATAATGTCACTGCAGTATGTCAGTACAGAGAGAATAATGTCACTGCAGTATGTCAGTACAGAGAGAATAATGTCACTGCAGTATGTCAGAGAGAATAATGTCACTGCAGTATGTCAGTACAGAGAGAATAATGTCACTGCAGTATGTCAGAGAGAATAATGTCACTGCAGTATGTCAGTACAGAGAGAATAATGTCACTGCAGTATGTCAGAGAGAATAATGTCACTGCAGTATGTCAGAGAGAATAATGTCACTCCAGTATGTCAGAGAGAATAATGTCACTGCAGTATGTCAGAGAGAATAATGTCACTGCAGTATGTCAGTACAGAGATAATAATGTCACTGCAGTATGTCAGTACAGAGAGAATAATGTCACTGCAGTATGTCAGAGAAAATAATGTCACTGCAGTATGTCAGAGAGAATAAGGTTACTGCAGTATGTCAGAGAGAATAATGTCACTGCAGTATGTCAGTTCAGAGAGAATAATGTCACTGTAGTATGTCAGAGAGAATAATGTTTCTGCAGTATGTCAGAGAGAATGTCACTGCAGTATGTCAGAGAGAATAATGTTTCTGCAGTATGTTAGTTCAGAGAGAATGTCACTGCAGTATGTTAGTTCAGAGAGAATGTCACTGCAGTATGTCAGAGAGAATAATGTCACTGCAGTATGTTAGTTCAGAGAGAATGTCACTGCAGTATGTCAGAGAGAATAATGTCACTGCAGTATGTCAGTACAGAGAGAATAATGTCACTGCAGTATGTCAGAGATAATAATGTCACTGCAGTATGTCAGTTCAGAGAGAATAAGGTTACTGCACTATGTCAGAGAGAATAATGTCACTGCAGTGTGTCAGTACAGAGAGAATAATGTCACTGCAGTATGTCAGAGAGAATAATGTCACTGCAGTATGTCAGAGAGAATAATGTCACTCCAGTATGTCAGAGAGAATAATGTCACTGCAGTATGTCAGAGAGAATAATGTCACTGCAGTATGTCAGTACAGAGATAATAATGTCACTGCAGTATGTCAGTACAGAGAGAATAATGTCACTGCAGTATGTCAGAGAAAATAATGTCACTGCAGTATGTCAGAGAGAATAAGGTTACTGCAGTATGTCAGAGAGAATAATGTCACTGCAGTATGTCAGTTCAGAGAGAATAATGTCACTGTAGTATGTCAGAGAGAATAATGTTTCTGCAGTATGTCAGAGAGAATGTCACTGCAGTATGTCAGAGAGAATAATGTTTCTGCAGTATGTTAGTTCAGAGAGAATGTCACTGCAGTATGTTAGTTCAGAGAGAATGTCACTGCAGTATGTCAGAGAGAATAATGTCACTGCAGTATGTTAGTTCAGAGAGAATGTCACTGCAGTATGTCAGAGAGAATAATGTCACTGCAGTATGTTAGTTCAGAGAGAATAATGTCACTGCAGTATGTCAGAGAGAATAATGTCACTGCAGTATGTCAGAGAGAATAATGTCACTGCAGTATGTTAGTTCAGAGAGAATGTCACTGCAGTATGTCAGAGAGAATAATGTCACTGCAGTATGTTAGTTCAGAGAGAATGTCACTGCAGTATGTCAGAGAGAATAATGTTTCTGCAGTATGTCAGAGAGAATAATGTCACTGCAGTATGTCAGTTCAGAGAGAGTAATGTCACTGCAGTATGTCAGTACAGAGAGAATAATGTCACAGTATGTCAGTTCAGAGAGAATAATGTTAATGCAGTATGTCAGAGAGAAAGTCACTGCAGTATGTCAGAGGTCTTTGCTATAATAATAAACGTGTCTAGTCATGTATAACTGTGGCAATACTCCACGATACAGTAAATTCCTCTTCCTGCTCCTGGGGGCACAATCAAAGTGAGCAAGCAACATTGTTCCTCATTGGTGGTGACCCCTAGGTTCTCTTCCAATTGGCCCTGGCCCTGGGTGCTTCTCCAATTGGTTAGAGGTGACCCTAGGTCATTCTCCCATTGGTTAGAGGTGACCCTAGGTCCTTCTCCCGTTGGTGGCCCTATATTTCCTTGTTAGATTATTACTGTGGGTGACAACAAGCAGTCTCTTCCCGATGTGTGAAGCGTGGAGGTCGGGAGAGGAGAAAATGACTGCAGGGTACTGTGCCCTCCTGTCGTTCCTGTGGCAGTGCTAGGTGAGAGGAGGGCCAGCGCAGATCAGTAGACTATTTACCCTAGTTCACTGTGTAGGAGGCCGAGACACACTGCTGTTTGAAAATAGACTAACAACAAAGATGTCTGCAGGGGAAATGTGTCAATCTCTATAGGGATCACATCTAACCTCTATAGGGATGACATCTAACCTCTATAGGGATGACATCTAACCTCTATAGGGATCACATCTAACCTCTATAGGGATGACATCTAACATTTATAGGGATCACATCTAACCTCTATAGGGATCACATCTAACATGTATAGGGATCACATCTAACCTCTATAGGGATCACATCTAACCTCTATAGGGATGACATCTAACATTTATAGGGATCACATCTAACCTCTATAGGGATGACATCTAACCTCTATAGGGTTCACATCTAACATTTATAGGGATCACATCTAACCTCTATAGGGATCACATCTAACCTCTATAGGGATCACATCTAATCTCTATAGGGATCACATCTAACCTCTATAGGGATCACATCTAACTACTATAGGGATCACATCTAACCTCTATAGGGATCACATCTAACCTCTATAGGGATCACATCTAACCTCTATAGGGATCACATCTAACATTTATAGGGATCACATCTAACCTCTATAGGGATGACATCTAACATTTATAGGGATCACATCTAACCTCTATAGGGATCACATCTAACCTCTATAGGGATCACATCTAACCTCTATAGGGATCACATCTAACCTCTATAGGGATCACATCTAACCTCTATAGGGATGACATCTAACATTTATAGGGATCACATCTAACCTCTATAGGGATGACATCTAACCTCTATAGGGATCACATCTAACCTCTATAGGGATCACATCTAATCTCTATAGGGATCACATCTAACCTCTATAGGGATCACATCTAACTACTATAGGGATCACATCTAACCTCTATAGGGATCACATCTAACCTCTATAGGGATCACATCTAACCTCTATAGGGATCACATCTAACATTTATAGGGATCACATCTAACCTCTATAGGGATGACATCTAACATTTATAGGGATCACATCTAACCTCTATAGGGATCACATCTAACCTCTATAGGGATCACATCTAACCTCTATAGGGATCACATCTAACCTCTATAGGGATCACATCTAACCTCTATAGGGATGACATCTAACATTTATAGGGATCACATCTAACCTCTATAGGGATGACATCTAACCTCTATAGGGATCACATCTAACATTTATAGGGATCACATCTAACCTCTATAGGGATCACATCTAACCTCTATAGGGATCACATCTAATCTCTATAGGGATCACATCTAACCTCTATAGGGATCACATCTAACTACTATAGGGATCACATCTAACCTCTATAGGGATCACATCTAACCTCTATAGGGATCACATCTAACCTCTATAGGGATCACATCTAACCTCTATAGGGATCACATCTAACATTTATAGGGATCACATCTAACCTCTATAGGGATCACATCTAACCTCTATAGGGATCACATCTAACCTCTATAGGGATCACATCTAACCTCTATAGGGATCACATCTAACATGTATAGGGATCACATCTAACCTCTTTAGGGATCACATCTAACCTCTATAGGGATCACATCTAACCTCTATAGGGATCACAGCTAACCTCTATAGGGATCACATCTAATCTCTATAAGGATCACATCTAACCTCTATAGGGATCACATCTAACCTCTATAGGGATCACATCTAACCTCTATAGGGAAGACATCTAACCTCAATAGGGATCACATCTAACCTCTATAGGGATCACATCTAACCTCTATAGGGATCACATCTAACCTATATAGGGATCACATCTAACCTCTATAGGGATCATAGCTAACCTCTATAGGGATCATAGCTAACCTCTATAGGGATCACAGCTAACCTCTATTGGGATCACAGCTAACCTCTATAGGGATCATAGCTAACCTCTATAGGGATCACAGCTAACCTCTATTGGGATCACAGCTAACCTCTATAGGGATCATAGCTAACCTCTATAGGGATCATAGCTAACCTCTATAGGGTTTACAACTAACCTCTATAGGGTTTACAGCTAACCTCTATATGGTTTACAGCTAACCTCTATTGGGATCACAGCTAACCTCTATAGGGATCATAGCTAATCTCTATAGGGTTTACAGCTAACCTCTATAGGGTTTACAGCTAATCTCTATATGGTTTACAGCTAACCTCTATATGGTTTACAGCTAACCTCTATATGGTTTACAGCTAACCTCTATAGGGTTTACAGCTAATCTCTATAGGGTTTACAGCTAACCTCTATAGGGTTTACAGCTAACCTCTATAGGGTTTACAGCTAATCTCTATAGGGTTTACAGCTAATCTCTATAGGGTTTACAGCTAATCTCTATAGGGTTTACAGCTAACCTCTATAGGGTTTACAGCTAACCTCTATATGGTTTACAGCTAACCTCTATATGGTTTACAGCTAACCTCTATAGGGTTTACAGCTAACCTCTATATGGTTTACAGCTAACCTCTATATGGTTTACAGCTAATCTCTATAGGGTTTACAGCTAACCTCTATAGGGTTTACAGCTAACCTCTATAGGGTTTACAGCTAATCTCTATAGGGTTTACAGCTAACCTCTATAGGGTTTACAGCTAACCTCTATAGGGATCACAGCTAACCTCTATTGGGATCACAGCTAACCTCTATAGGGATCATAGCTAATCTCTATAGGGTTTACAGCTAACCTCTATAGGGTTTACAGCTAACCTCTATAGGGTTTACAGCTAACCTCTATAGGGTTTACAGCTAACCTCTATATGGTTTACAGCTAACCTCTATATGGTTTACAGCTAACCTCTATATGGTTTACAGCTAACCTCTATATGGTTTACAGCTAATCTCTATAGGGTTTACAGCTAACCTCTATAGGGTTTACAGCTAACCTCTATAGGGTTTACAGCTAACCTCTATAGGGTTTACAGCTAACCTCTATAGGGTTTACAGCTAACCTCTATAGGGTTTACAGCTAACCTCTATAGGGTTTACAGCTAACCTCTATAGGGTTTACAGCTAACCTCTATAGGGTTTACAGCTAACCCTCAGCACAGGGTAGAGGAGAATGTGTCAACCTCTATAGGGATTACAGCTAACCCTCAGCACAGGGTAGAGGAGGATGTGTCAACCTCTATAGGGATTACAGGTAACCCCCAGCACAGGGTAGAGGAGAATGTGTCAACCTCTATAGGGATGACAGCTAACCCTCGGCACAGGGTAGAGGAGGATGTGTCAACCTCTATAGGGATTACAGCTAACCCTCAGCACAGGTTAGAGGAGGATGTGTCAACCTCTATAGGGATTACAGCTAACCCTCAGCACAGGGTAGATGAGGATGTGTCAACCTCTATAGGGATTACAGCTAACCCTCAGCACAGAGTAGAGGAGAATGTGTCAACCTCTATAGGGATTACAGCTAACCCTCAGCACAGGGTAGAGGAGATAATAAACAGAGGAGGAGATGCAGCAGAGGTAGAGAGAGAGAGAAAACACTGAAGTGACAACCACCCAGTAGTTCCAGCATAGCAAGGTCACACATACTGTATTTAGGGCAGAAAAACCCTGCCCAGCACGTGGTTTATTTTGGATTCCCCCTTTCCTGTTTTAAAACAGAAAGCCATGCAATGCATATTATTTTACCATGACTGATCAATAATGTTGTTAGTTTGGTTTCCTGGTTGGTTAATTTTCATAGTTACACAATTATACAAGAAGAAACTAGTGATGTGCAAATTATGGAGAAAACAAACTATTTATATGTTTCTATCTAGGAGGGCTGCTCACTGCGCTCAGGGAGAAGGCTGGAGGAGAGAAGACTGGAGAAGAGAAGGGTGGATGAGAGAAGACTGGAGAAGAGAAGGGTGGAGGAGAGAAGACTGGAGAAGAGAAGGCTGGAAGAGAGAAGGCTGGGAGAGAGAAGGGTGAGAGAGAGAAAGGTGGAGGAGAGAAGGCTAGAAGAGAGAAGGCTGGAAGAGAGAAGGCTGGAAGAGAGAAGGCCCTGCTGGACACTGCTATAACACTATAGTACTGAGTCGTGTTCGAAAAGGCACAAAACAGATGAACAGGGGGGAGGTACCACCTGAATTTGCATTTGTTTTCTGTTACAAAACGTTTTGAAACATTCTGCCCTAATGAACATGACCCTAACGAAGATGTACACTACCCTTCCATTGAGAAGCAATGTGCTCTAATGTCTTACCTTTGTTCGGATATGACGATGCAATGAGCAATTTGAGCGGAGAGAGTTAACGTGTTATTGTTAAGCGTAAAAAATGTGTTGTACACTACAGGGATATATACAGTTACAATTGACTGGGTTAGGAGTTCTTCCTAATCACAGATGACCTCACCAGGTAACACTCTGGGTCTTATAGTGCTTTCAAGACAACGGGGAACTCTGGGGGAAAATCATGACATCAGTGATCTTCAGGTCGGAAAGTTGGAGCTCTGGAAAGAGGCCCGAGTTCCTGACTTGGAATTCCGAGTTGGATGACAATTCTTTTCCTAATTCCCAGTTATCTTGAGTGCACTGAAGTCGGAAGTCTAAGAGTTCCCAGTTTCCATTTGTTTTGAACGTGGCTTTAAGTCTAGCGTAATGCATTTAGTCCTGGTCAGGTCACATGGTCAGGATTAACTTCCTGGCCCTATACAGTAAACGGAAAATGTGCCTGAAAATATTCCTTTTATGTTCTTTTAGAGAGAAGGAGGCCTTCAGATGGTTTTATAGTAGAGAGCCCCAATACTAAATGGACCCCTAGACCCTACATCCTTTGTATGCATTTGCAGAGATCTCAGCGAATTGGACACATGTAAGTATATGGTAAAAATGCCATCTAGTCAATCAGTCGGCCAGATGGTGCTCCTACCATATTGCGTATCTAGTCATCTAAGATTTCGCACAAGCCCCTATGTTGTAGGCGTCCATTTGGGATAGGACCGGGGAGAAGGACAATAAAAAAGCGGGGCTTAGGGACCGTCCCTTCATATTAAAGAGCCCTAATTTAATGGTAATAATGGCTGTTGTCCTATTCGCTACCCTTCTCCTAAAGTGTGCAATTGTACACTCCCTAACATGGATTTAAAAGGAATTGACTGGTGTAAGGAGCATGGTGGAAACTTGTTTGCACCAATCCAATCCTTATAAATGCATAAAGGGGGAGTGTACACTAGGTAAAGGGTACAGAATCGGAATGAAACCAATCTCTGCTTGGGGAACAGGGTACGTACACGCCAGGTAGCGAGCTGGGATTAAAGTTTTAGTTTAGTTTGGACTTTTTGTGTTTTTGTTGCATTGTTTCATTTTAATGTGTGAGAAATATGTTTGAGTATTGAGTAATATATCCTGATATGACAGAATATATGATTATATCAATGCCATTACTTAAGAGCTGACTGAGTCAGTTTATCCAACATTTCTCTTTTGAATAAATTGATCTTAATCCTGATCTTGATCTTAAACTCGATCTTGATTTGGTGGGGATGATTTGTAGCGTACTAGGATCAGTGCTCTTGTTCCTGTTGTTGTGTATCCAAAATGGTACCCTATTTCCTACATGTATATAGTGCACTAAGCCCATAGGGCTCTGGTTAAAAGTAGTGCACTATATAGGGAATAGGGTACCATTTCAGATGCAGACTATGTAATATTGTGTGTGTTGAGACCTCTTCTCCCCATTCCCTACCAATCAGAGACCAGAGAAGCCCTGGCTGGAACAGAAGTGGCCTATCACGATACAAGAGAGAAACCTTAATTAACACGGGCAGGGTAGCCTACCACAATAGAGGAGACGCACCTTAACCCGCCCATGCAGGCTCTAACGTTAGAGATTTAAGCTTTTTCAACCTAATATCAACAAACAAACGATCCAACCGATTGATTTAAAGTGTTAGATTCTGCCACTGTTAGATTCATAACGTAGAAATACACGTGCTCATATCATAGTCACCCCAAATGGTACATACATCCTGATTCATTATTCAAACTGTTAAAACATTTAACGTTAGATCTATTCATGAGACCTGTTTTCTGGGCAGGTGTCCTGGTAGCTGTGTGTATGCAGTTAGCCTTATTCCATTCTTCTTATCTCCAGAGGCAAAGAATGTGATCCCAAATGGCACCATATTCCATATGTACTGCCCTGGGCAAAAGTAGTGCACTATATAGAGAACAGGGTGCCATTTGGAATGCATTAAATTAGCGCACTACATAGGGAATAGGATTCCATTTGGAATGCATTAAGTTAGCGCACTACATAGGGAATAGGGTGCCATTTGGGATGCAGACAGAGAAAGCTATAGATAGAGACACTGGTGAAACCTTTTTATGTGGAATTGCAGCAATACCCAAATCATACTGGCTACTCTTGTTCATTGCAATAATACAAATCAACCAATGAAATATGTATGTGAGTTCAACATTAGAAATGTAATTTAAAATAAAAATTAACTTTATGAAAATGCTATTGTTTTCTGTCGAGAGAAAGTAATGGTACCCAAAAAATATATATATGTCAATAAATCATTAAAATGACAAATGAAACCTCTGCAGCGTCCTTGTGTGACTCAGAGCAGCTACAGAGTTCAAAAGACCCCTGCGCCTTTAACTTGAACTGTTTGAAAGATATCTGTATTATGGCAAATACTCCTCGGTTGTCACGCCCTGACCTTAGTATTATTTGTTTTCTTTATTATTTTGGTTAGGTCAGGGTGTGACAAGGGGTGGTTTGTTTAGTTTTTGTCTTGTCTAGGGGTTTTTGTATGTCTATGGGTTTTTGGCTAGTCTAGGTAGTTATATGTCTATGGTTGCCTAGATTGGTTCTCAATTAGAGGCAGCTGTTTATCGTTGTCTCTGATTGGGAACCATATTTAGGCAGCCATATTCCTTGAGCATTCCGTGGGTGATTGTCTATGTGTTAGTTGCCTGTGTCTGCACTTTTCATATATAGCTTCACGTTCGTTTTGTTGTTTTTGTAAGTTTGTTTAAGTGTTCTTCGTTTCATTAAATGAGAAGATGTATTCATCTCACGCTGCGCCTTGGTCTCATCCATACAACGAACGTGACATCGGTGTATACATACTTATTTGAGGAGGTCGAAAGTAGTGCACTATACAGGGCCGGACACAGACACAGTATAGTACAGTGTATTCAGACCCCTTGACTTAAACATTTTTTTGTTACGTTACAGTCTTATTCTACACATATTACCCCACAATGAAAAAAGCAAAATATGTTTTTTAGAAATGTCTTCAAATGTATTAAAAACAAGAAAGATATACCTTATTTACATAAGTTTTTAGACTCTTTGCTATGTGACTCAAAATTGAGCTCAGGTGCATCCTGTTTTCATAGATTTTCCTTGAGATGTTTCTACAACTGGATTGGAGTCCACCTGTGGTGAATTAGATTGATTGGACATGATTTGGACACACCTGTCTATATAAGATCCCACAGTTGACAGTGCATGTCAGAGCAAATACCAAGCCATGAGGTTGAAGGAATTGCCCATAGAGCTCCGAGACAGGATTGTGTCGAGGAACAGATCTGGGGAAGGGTACCAAAACATTTCTGCAGCATTGAAGTACCCCAAGAACACAGTGGCCTCCATCATTCTTAAATGGAAGAAGTTTGGAAACACCAAGACTTCCTAGAGCTGGTCACCCGGCCAAACTGAGCAATCAGGGGAGAAGGGCCTTGGTCAGGGAGGTGACCAAGAACCCGATGGTCACTCTGACAGAGCTCCAGAGTTTCTCTGTGGGGATGGGAGAATCTTCCAGAAGGACAACCATCTCTGCAGCACTCCACCAATCAGGCCTTTCTGGTAGAGTGGCCAGACGGATGCCATTCCTCAGTAAAAGGCACATGACAGCCCGCTTGGAGTTTGCTAAAAGGCATCTAAAGACTCTCAGACCATAAGAAACAAGATTCTCTGGTCTGATGAAACCAAGATTGAACACTTTGGCCTGAATGCCAAGCGTCACGTCTGGAGGAAACCTGGCACCATCCCTACGGTGAAGCAGGGTGGTGGCAGCCTCATGCTGTGAGGATGGTTTTCAGTGGCAGGGACTGTGAGACTTGTCAGGACCGAGGGAAAGATAAAGGGAGCAAAGTACAGAGAGATCCTTGATGAAAACCTGCTCTAGAGCGCTCAGGACCTCAGAGTGGGGTGAAGGTTCACCTTCCAACAGGACAACGACCCTAAGCACACAACCAAGACAACGCAGGAGTGGCTTCGGGACAAGTCTTTGAATGTCCTTGAGTGGTCCAGCCAGAGCCCGGACTTGAACCCGATCAAACATCTCTGAAGAGACCTGAAAATAGCTGTGGAGCAATGCTCCCCATCCAACCTGACAGAGCTTGAGAGGATCTGCAGAAAAGTATGGGACAAACTCCCCAAATACAGGGATGCCAAGCTTGTAGCGTCATACCCAAGAAGACTCGAGGCTGTACTCCCTGCCAAAGGTGATTCAATAAAGTACTGAGTAAAGGGTCTGAATAATTATGTAAATGTGATATTTCATTTTTTGTAGAGTCACCATCCCACCACTAGGTGGAGCCATTACTATAGTTTATTCCAGAGACATAATGTCAGCAACTGTACATTTGCTTTCTACTGTCTCTGATAGTGATCTCTGTAAGGGTTCTTCCTTTTATTTATTATTATTTATTTATTTATTTTAACCTTTATTTAACTGGGCAAGTTAGTTATTATTTACAATGACGGCCCACCGGGGAACAGTGGCAGAAAGACACTGTTAGCTCAGGGATTCAATCCAGCAACCTTTCGGTTACTGGCCCAACACTCTAACCACTAAGCTACCTGCCGCCCCTTTTTGTTGCAATACAAAATGTAGACACTGGATGGCCCTAGTATCATACAATACAGTCAAAGCATATTTGTCCTGGTAGCAGTTATTAAGCACTGGTCACAAAAAGAAAAGTCTGAGTAAGAGTACTGAATTTTGACTTTTACATCCTAATGACTAAGATTATGTGGACAGAGTGGACCTGATCCTAGATCAGCATTCCTACTCTGAGACACTTTATGAACACAGACCCAGATGAAGACATATGACTTGCTGGTCATTAATGGGACTATTATGTTGCAGAAAAGGCCAGACAGAAAGGAGATTGTCACTTGCCAGTCTGTCTGTATAACCCTGGTATTCAAAGACACTGTAAAACTAAATGATGGGTACTATTACATTATGTACAATACAGGTCTAAAACACATCTCTATTGTAAATCTTTACAATGCATCTAGTTCCATAATGTGTACTGTACTAACAACAACAACCACACACACGGACACATGCACACACACACACAATGGTGCCAGGTTCCCTCCAGACGTGACGCTTGACATTCAGGCCAAAGCATTCAATATTGGTTTCATCAGACCAGAGAATCTTGTTTTTCATGGTCTGAGAGCATTTTAGGTGCCCTTCGGCAAACTCCAAGCAGGCTGTCATGTGCCTTTTACTGAGGAATGGCATCCGTCTGGCCACTCTACCATAAAGGCCTGATTGGTGGAGTGCTGCAGAGATGGTTGTCCTTCTGCAAGGTTTTGTGTGCCTTTCCAAATCATGTCCAATCAATTTAATTTACCAGGTGGACTCTAATCAAGTAGTAAAAACATCTCAAGGTTGATCAATGGAAACAGGATGCACCTGAGCTTAATTTCGAGTCTCATAGCAAAGGGTCTGAATACTTGTGCAAATAAGGTTTTTCTGTTTTAGATTTTTTATAAATTTGCACCATTTCTAGAAACCTGTTTTTGCTTTGTCATTATGGGGTATATATAAATATATATATTGTAAATAAGAATTTGTTCTTAACTGACTTGCCTAGTTAAAGGTAAACAAAAGAAAAATCCATTAAGCAAGTACTTTAACAAGTAAAGAGCAGCAACTCAGGGAAGTGTATGAACAGGTGACGAGCGCGGACCCAAAAATAAACAGAATATTAGAGTGTCAACAACATCACATGTGTATTTGGTGTGAAGTATAAAAGGATGGACGGATGAAGGATCTCTAAATGGAATCTGAAGAGGAAGAGAGGTAGCCTAGTGGTTCTTGAGTATAGACTCTGTACAGCGGGTACTCTCTCTCTCCCTCTGTCTGTTGTTCTCTCTCTCTCCCCTCTTTCTTTTTACATCTCTCTCTCTCTCTCTCTCTCTCTCTCCCCTTGTGTGTGTGTTATGGATGAGGGTGAGATGACAGGAAGAGGAAGTCTCAGGGATGTGACTGAGTGAATGAGTGGGTTGTGAGAGGGTGGGAGGTGGTAGTAGACGGACCCTGTATGCTGGTGACATGGAGCTTGTATGAAGAACAAAGAGGCAGACCATGAGAATGTAGTTGAATGTGGTGACGGCTAGTAGAGGGAGTAACCACTTTGACCTACTTTACCGTAGAAAAGTTGAAGCAATGACACCCTTTCGGAACAAAAGCCTCTGTGAGTTGATTCAGAGGGGTTGGGTTAAATGCAGAAGACACATTTCAATCGAATGCATTCAGTTGACTAGGTGTCCCACTTTCCCTTTCCTTTAATGGTCACCACTCAGTGAATGAATGAATTCATTAATGAATAAATGACAAGTTACAAGGTGGCCTTAGAATACACAGTGAAATCCAAACAATATTCTACTCCCATGTTAAGCAACTCTCATTTCTAAAGTTGATTTAAATTGATTTAGTGCAATTTAAACTAAAACAACGAATTCATTACAAAGCTCATTAACTATCAAAAAGCAAGCACGACAAATTCATGCATAACAGAATACTCA
This sequence comes from Salvelinus namaycush, assembly GCF_016432855.1. Lineage (NCBI taxonomy): Eukaryota > Metazoa > Chordata > Actinopteri > Salmoniformes > Salmonidae > Salvelinus > Salvelinus namaycush. The sequence goes on along the minus strand of NC_052320.1, from coordinate 7,452,845 downwards.
CAAATTTGACCACTGAGGAAAATGTAGTTAGAGGGTAGTGAAGAACAACTTGGAATAAGAATACATTAGCAGCACTCACAAACTAATCACTATATTATATTAAAAGCCAGGGCTTATATTAAACATAATTTACAGTTGACATAACATATACTATAATATTTGAATTGTATTTTCTACTCAAGGCAAACGTTTCATAATTGTATGCAATATAGGTTTTGCCCACCTTATTACAATATGTAAAGCAGGGATGGCCACTTTGATTGGGGTGGGGCTTCATAAAAACGGAACTCCTCAATAAATAACTTCACCATGCTCAAAGGGATATTCAATGGCTCATATGTGACTCCTCAATAAATAACTTCACCATGCTCAAAGGGATATTCAATGGCTCATATGTGACTCCTCAATAAATAACTTCACCATGCTCAAAGGGATATTCAATGGCTCATATGTGACTCCTCAATAAATAACTTCACCATGCTCAAAGGGATATTCAATGGCTCATATGTGACTCCTCAATAAATAACTTCACCATGCTCAAAGGGATACTCAATGTCTGCTTTTTTTAGTTTTACACATCTACCAATAGGTGCTCTGGAAAATCTCCCTTATCCGTGTGGTTGAATTGGAAAATCTCCCTGGTCTTTGTGGTTGAATCTGTGTATGAAATTTGCTGCTCGACAGAGGGACCTTACAAATAATTGTATGTGTGGGGTACAGGGATGAGCTAGCCATTCAAAAATCATGTTAAACACAATTATTGAACACAGAGTGAGTCCATGCTCCTGAATCTATTTAGGCTTGCTCCCGAGTGACGCAGCGATCTAAGACACTGTATCTCACTGCAAGAGGTGTCACTGTAGAACCTGGTTCAAATCCGGCTGTGATTGGGAGTCCCATAGGGCAGCGCACAATTGGCTCAGCATTAGCTGGGGTAGGCTGTCATTGTAAATAAGAATTTGTTCTTCACTGATGTGCCTAGTTAAATATATTTTTTTAAACATATATTTTTTAAACATAACAGAGGTTGAATACTTATTGACTCCAGACTTCTCCTTTTTAATTAATTTGTAAATATTTCAAAAACATAATTCAACTTCAAAACATAATTCAATTTCATCTCAATATAATCAATTTTAAATTCAGGATGTAACACAACAAAATGAGGAAAAAGTCAAAGTGTGTGAATAATATCTAAATCCACTGTATTCTATTATTCTAAATCAAGTCATTTGTTGGGGGGGGTAGGGGAAACTGATCTTCTCGGATACCGAAATTGAGATCCGAAACAAATTGGATCTGTGAAATTCCCATCGTTTTTTGTGTGCTCTTGGGCAACAGTGTCTTAGCGGGAATTTGTATTTGTGGTCCTGGAAACTGGACTTAGACACCATTACTTTTGTCTTACTGAGATTTACTGTCAGGGCCCAGGTCTGACAGAAGCTGTGCAGCTTTAGGCCCTCCTTGGTTGGGGACAGAAGAACCAGATCATCAGTAGACGTTTGACTTCAGATTCTAGTAGGGTGAGGCCGGGTGCTGCAGGCTGTTTCAGTGCCCTTGCCAATTTGTTGATATATACTGTATATTGAAGAGGGTGGGAATGCATTCCTGTCTCACCCGACGACCATGTGGAAATATTTTGTTTTGTTGTTGCCAATTTTAACCGCACACTTGCTGTTTGTGTACATGGGATTTTATAATGTTGTATGTTTTCCCCCAACACCGCTTTCCATCAATTTGTATAGCAGATCCTCATGCTAAATTGAGTCAAAAGCCTTTCTGAAATCAACAAAGCATTATAAGACGTTTCCTGTGTTTTGGTTTGTTTGCTGTAGCAAGAGATCAAACCAGACAGAGAGTGAGGCAGACAGAGAGTGAGGCAGACAGAGAGTGAGGCAGACAGAGAGAGAGGCAGACAGAGAGAGAGGCAGACAGAGAGCGAGGCAGACAGAGAGCGAGGCAGACAGAGAGAGAGACAGACAGAGAGAGAGGCAGACAGAGAGAGAGGCAGACAGAGAGCGAGGCAGACAGAGAGCGAGGCAGACAGAGAGCGAGGCAGACAGAAGGCGAGGCAGACAGAGAGAGAGGCAGACAGAGAGAGAGGCAGACAGAGAGAGAGGCAGACAGAGAGCGAGGCAGACAGAAGGCGAGGCAGACAGAGAGAGAGGCAGACAGAGAGAGAGGCAGACAGAGAGAGAGGCAGACAGAGAGAGAGGCAGACAGAGGAAGGAGAGATAGTAATGATTTTGACTGGACAAACTGCCATGTGTAGCAAATGTGATTTATAGATAATATTACTTTCTTCAGGATATTTTCTTGTTCAAATGTCATTTCGGATCTGGTTGGTATTTCACATATTTGCAGACAGATCCGAGGTCCGTGGTCACCGAGCATGATCCGACCCAGGCTCCGATGGTCAACTACAGAATTTTGGCTCCAATCTGTTATCGGGTTAGGGTATAACTAACTGATCAGGTAAATGTTGCTATTGAAAACCAAGCTTCCAATGAAAATCCAGCACAATCATAGCTTTTTGAGAACACTTTTGGCCAGTTTCTATGTAGCTAGATAAGTATCTAAATATATTTAATCAGACCAACATTTTTTTATCCGTTCTTAATCTTATCTAGGGCCAATTCCTCAGCTTCAATTTATCTGCCTTCTCCTATGTATCCGCCCCCTCTCTCTCTCCCTCCCCTCCTTGACCTCCTCTTCATTCTCCTCCCCCTCCTCCTCCTCTTTCACCTCTCCCTCCTCCTATTTATCCTCCTCTTTCTCATCTCCCTCCTCCTCATTCTCCTCTCCCTCCCCCTCCTCTTCCTCATTTCTCTATCTCCTCCTCTCCCTCCTCCTCCTCATTCTCCTCTCCCTCCTCATTCTCTCCCACCGATTCCTCCTCTTTCTGCTCCTCCACCTCCTCCTCCTCTTCTTTTTTTCAATTTTTCTCATCAGTCAGTTCTCTTACTATGCCCATTGTTGTCATCAACGGCCATACTGTATACCAGCTTCCCATTCATTAGACTTTCTGTCTGCTGTGCCCACTACCTGGCATTGTCCTGTATCACCCCCAATGATTGACTACCCACAATTTGTACAAGACGACTAGCCCAGAAACAATCATTAAAAGACATGTAACCATTGCCATCGGACCCATTAGACACCTCTCTTGGCGTGTGTATGTTAGCTCCTCAGCTCAATGTGATAATCCAGCCCTAATAGAGGTATGTGAGTTACAGCACACAGTGATGTAGGAAGTGAAAGACAGGTGATTTTGGATCAAAAGCACAGAGAAAAAATAAGTTACACTGAACAAAAATATGAACGCAACATGTAAAGTGTTGGTCCCATGTTTCATGAGTTGAAATAAAAGATCCCAGAAATGTTCCATACGCTTTCCAAAGCTTACTTCTCTCAAATGTTTTGCACAAATTTGCTTACGTCCTGATAGGGAGCATTTCTCCTTGTCAAGATAGTCCATCTACCTGGCAGGTGTGGCATATCAAAAAGCTGAATAAACAACATGGTCATTACACAGGTGCACCTTGTGCTGGGGGAAATAAAGGGCTACTCTAAAATGTGCAGTTTTGCATGCTGAAATGTGCAACAATTGGCATGCTGACTGCATGAATGTCCACCAGAGCTGTTGCCAGATCATTTAATGTTAATTTATCCTCCATAAGCCGCCTCCAACATCCTTTTAGTGAATTTGGCAGTACGTCCAACCGGCCTCACAACCACAGACCACGTGTAACCACGCCAACCCAGGACCTAGCAGGAACATAGGCTGTGTGTGTGACAGCTCATTGACAGGTGTGAGCTCATTTGAAAGATACAGATGGCTACTCAAACTAATGTCTAGACTTTAGCTCAGCTGGCTACAATAGTCTTGAAGGCGAACAGCTGCATGAGCCGTGGGTTTGAACCCTGTTCGGTCAACACTATCCCAGACAGACACTTGGAAAAACACTGCGGTCATCCCCCTCTTCAAAGGGGGGGACACTCTCAATTTGCCTACCTGGTTAAATAAAGGTGAAATAAATAAAATAAATAAATAAAATACACTCTTAGAAAAACACTATCCCAGACAGACACTTAGAAAAACACTATCCCAGACAGATACTCTTAGAAAAACACTATCCCAGACAGACACTTAGAAAAACACTATCCCAGACATACACTCTTAGAAAAACACTATCCCAGACAGACACTTAGAAAAACACTATCCCAGACATACACTTAGAAAAACACTATCCCAGACAGACACTTAGAAAAACACTATCCCAGACATACACTCTTAGAAAAACACTATCCCAGACAGATACTCTTAGAAAAACACTATCCCAGACAGATACTTAGAAAAACACTATCCCTAGACATACACTCTTAGAAAAACACTATCCCAGACAGATACTTAGAAAAACACTATCCCAGACAGATACTCTTAGAAAAACACTATCCCAGACAGACACTTAGAAAAACAATATCCCAGACATACACTCTTAGAAAAACACTATCCCAGACATACACTCTTAGAAAAACACTATCCCAGACAGATACTCTTAGAAAAACACTATCCCAGACATATACTCTTAGAAAAACACTATCCCAGACATACACTCTTAGAAAAACACTATCCCAGACATACACTCTTAGAAAAACACTATCCCAGACAGATACTTAGAAAAACACTATCCCAGACATATACTTAGAAAAACACTATCCCAGACAGATACTTAGAAAAACACTATCCCAGACAGATACTCTTAAAAAAACACTATCCCAGAAAGATACTTAGAAAAACACTATCCCAGACATGCACTCTTAGAAAAACACTATCCCAGACAGATACTTAGAAAAACACTATCCCAGACATATACTCTTAGAAAAACACTATCCCATACACTCTTAGAAAAACACTATCCCAGACAGATACTTAGAAAAACACTATCCCAGACATACACTCTTAGAAAAACACTATCCCAGACAGATACTTAGAAAAACACTATCCCAGACATATACTCTTAGAAAAACACTATCCCAGACAGATACTTAGAAAAACACTATCCCAGACATATACTCTTAGAAAAACACTATCCCATACAGATACTCTTAGAAAAACACTATCCCAGACAGATACTTAGAAAAACACTATCCCAGACATACACTCTTAGAAAAACACTATCCCAGACATACACTCGTAGAAAAACACTATCCCAGACAGATACTTAGAAAAACACTATCCCAGACATATACTCTTAGAAAAACATTATCCCATACACTCTTAGAAAAACACTATCCCAGACAGATACTTAGAAAAACACTATCCCAGACATACACTCTTAGAAAAACACTATCCCAGACAGATACTCTTAGAAAACACTATCCCAGACATGCACTCTTAGAAAAACACTATCCCAGACACTCTTAGAAAAACACTATCCCAGACATACACTCTTAGAAAAAATTGTGCTATCTAGAACCTAAAAGGGTTCTGTCACGTCCTGACCATAGTTCTTGTATGTTTTGCTTGTTTAGTGTTGGTCAGGACGTGAGCTGGGTGGGAATTCTATGTTGTGTGTCTAGTTTGTCTGTTTCTGTGTCCAGCCTAATATGGTTCTCAATCAGAGGCAGCTGTCAATCGTTGTCCCTGATTGAGAATCATATATAGGTGGCTTGCTTTGTGTTGGGATTTGGTGGGTGATTGTTTCCTGTGTCAGTGTTTGTGCCACACAGGACTGTGACGGTTAGTTCGTTTGTTATTTTGTATAGTGTCTATGTCTAACGTTAGTAGCTTGTGTATTGCACTTTCGTTTGTAGCTTCACAGTCGTTTGTTGTTTTGTATTAGTTTGTCAGTATCTTGTCTTTGTGTTAATTAAATTCATGGAAAATTACCACGCTGCACATTGGTCCTCCGATCCTTCTCTCCTCTCCTCGTCCGAGGAGGAGGAAGAGCTAGACTGCCGTTACAGGTTCTTCGGCTGTTCCCATAGGAGAACTAGTTTTGGTTCAAGGTAAACATGATTTTGGTTCAAGGTAGAACCCTTTTAGGTTCCATGTAGAACCCTTTCCACAGAGGGTTCTACATGGAACCCAAAAGGGTTCTACCTGAAACCAAAAAGGGTTCTCTTATGGGGACAGCTGAAGAACCCTTTCGGAATCCTTTTTTTCTAAGAGTGTAGGAAACGAGAGGTGTGTGAGTGACAGCTCATTTGAATGATGCAGACGGCTTATGCACTGACATCAAAGGAAGACAAACACCATTCAGATCATTGGAGAGGGTGTAATTTCTCCAGTAATATAAATAATAGGACAATATCACACATTTTATATGCCTATTATATGAGGATCTATTCAAATGAATAGACGTCACCGACTCAAACTTGTGATTTGATAGCTCAAGTGGCTATTGTGTATCTGATGGAAACATAAAGAAGAAAATTAAGCTGCGATGAGACAGACAACCTCTTGTATAACAGAGGCTTGTGATCACGATGCCACATCCTGAGACCCCAGATGATGATGTGTTGTTTGTGATCACAATGAAATGACACGAGGTGAAAACACTCTTGGTGCTGTCTGGAAGGTTCCTTATGACTAATATATATACTCGCGTGCAAGGACGCAGACACACAGGCACACACACAACACACACTCACAAACACACATGTCTCTTTCCAGATAATGGGTCTATGGCAGGTTCAGGTGAGTTCACACTGAGAGGATGATTAGACCAATCTCTGTAGCCACTCACAGAACAGACACGAGTAGCCATGAAGACACTCAAGTCATTTTTGTTTCACAGTCCTCTATAATGAAATGAAACTTCAGGATACTTGTCATCTATTACGAACATAGACCAAACACAGGAAGAACACACAGAAAACACCTTTGTAGGTCGATTCTCAATTTGTGTTTGTCTCTTTACACAACGGATTTCAGTTTGTGTGACCACAGGATCAGTTTCTGTTTGTCTGTGCTTGTAATGGGTGGGATTTTACCTGTTTGTGGCCCGGGCAGCACAGATTGTGTGTCTCGTAGGATTTCCTACAAGCTGTTTAATAAAATGGCACCTCATCTTATTCTAACTCATTTCCAAAAAAGAATACAGTGAGTTGGTTTGTTACTGCCTGTTCAGTTCTCTCACAAGGGTTAAAGCACAAATGTCTAATTTCTTCCCCCCTCCCTTTCTTCGCCTGCTTTATCTTGGACAGGTTGCGGTTGTAAATGAGAACTTGTTAATGAGAACAGTTGTAAATAAATACAAATATTACTTTCTCTTTCCTCTCTCTGTCCCTCTCTCTTATTCTCTCTTTTCGCTCTCTTTTCCACACAACTTTGATATTACTCCCATATGTACCCAGCTGTGAATCTAACATTGATGTTTGCAATTTCCTGTAGCTTGTGGTTGTACCTCTACAGTATATGGACATTTATTTCTGTATTATGTCATGTTTCATGTTTTGTTTGGACCCCAGGAAAAGTAGCTGCTGCTTTCGCAACAGCTAATGGGGATCCTAATAAAATTGCAATACCAGTCTACTCAACAGGACATGTCTAGAAGGGTAGAATCAATCATCCTACTGATACCTTATTTGCTTCAAGGAAAACTGAGGGGTCTGTGCAGCAACCATCTGTCTCCTACTCTAATGGTCAGTCAGAGTAAGACATTCACAACACACAAAGTTGTATTTCTTCAAGGTAGTCATGAAAGAATGAATCCAGGGCTGATTCATACAATATTTATACAGGTTCTTCATGTTACTACGTCTGTCGGCAGGTACTACTACGCTCATCCGTTGAGACGCTAAACGACATGCAGTCAGTCGCCAATATGTGTAATACACGGCTGATGTCTTTGTAATTTCTTTAGTGGCTTCCAGATGAGGACAAACTGCCTACAGCTGTAAAGGCAAAGAGATACAATATGTGTTCTATGTGTGTGTATGCCTGGTGTGCAGCAGTTGAGGCTGGTGGGAGGAGCTATAGGAGGATGGGCTCATTGCAATGGCTGGGATTGCACTGGAACTGTATCAAACATATGGAAACCACATTCCATTCCAGTCATTACAATGAGCCCATCCTCCTATAGCGCCACTCACCAGCCTGCACTACACAAGACTCCACTTGTGTGTGTGCGTGTGTGTGTGGCATAGCAGCAGAGACAGAGGAAAAAGGTCCTAGCTTAAGGATATGATGTAGAAGAGTGGTCAGCCCAGACCTACTGCTGGAGGAAGGAGTGGGAGAAACACAGCATACAGACCAATTAACACATGTCTCAATGCAGGTCAGAGCATCACTAGATCCAATTAAATACCTACTGATTAGCAGCCCACTGACTTAGACAGTTTGAAAGACTTCAATATAAAAGGTCAATGTGGACATGTAACATTCATTGAATCATCTAGTTATAAACAGCATAACCTTGAGATTGAATAGCTGTTATGGGATGGGAAGACCAGTACTGTATGGTGGCATGCAGCATGTAAAGATTTTACAATGTTTTTCATCTGGTGGAAATGTAAAGATTGTATGGTGTTTTTCATCGAGTGGAAATGTGAAGATTGTATGGTGTTTTTCATCTAGTGGAAATGTAAAGATTGTATGGTGTTTTTCATCTAGTGGAAATGTGAAGATTGTATGGTGTTTTTCATCTAGTGGAAATGTAAAGATTGTATGGTGTTTTTCATCTAGTGGAAATGTAAAGATTGTATGGTGTTTTTCATCTAGTGGAAATGTGAAGATTGTATGGTGTTTTTCATCTAGTGGAAATGTAAAGATTGTATGGTGTTTTTCATCTAGTGGAAATGTGAAGATTGTATGGTGTTTTTCATCTAGTGGAAATGTGAAGATTGTATGGTGTTTTTCATCTAGTGGAAATGTGAAGATTGTATGGTGTTTTTCATCTAGTGGAAATGTGAAGATTGTATGGTGTATTTAGATCCACAGATGTGTATCATTAATCAGTGTAGATGTAGGGTCATATACAGTAGCAGTCAAAAGTTTGGACACACCTGCTCATTCAACGGTTTTTCTTAATTTTTTATATTTTCTACATTGTAGAATAATAGTGAAGACATCAAAACTATGAAATAACTATGGAATAACTCAAATGGAATCATGTAGTAAGCAAAAAAAGTGTTAAACAAATCAAAATATATTTATATTTTAGATTCTTCAAAGAAGCCACCCTTTGCCTTGACAGCTTTGCACATGCTTGGCATTCTGTCAACCAGCTTCATGAGGTAGTCACCTGGACTGCATTTCAATTAACAGGTGTGCCTTGTTAAAAGTTGATTTGTAGAATTTATTTCCTACTTAATGCGTTTGAGCCAATCAGTTGTGTTGTGACAAGGTAGAGGTGGTATACAGAAGACAGCCCTATTTGGTAAAAGACCAAGTCCATATTATGTCAAGAACAGCTCAAATAAGCAAAGAGAAACGACAGTTCATCATTACTTTAAGACATGAAGGTCAGTCAATCCGGAAAATATCAATAACTTTTTTCAAGTGCAGTCGCAAAAACCATCAAGCGCTATGATGAAACGGACTCTCATGAGGACCGCCACAGGAAAGGAAGACCCAGAGTTGCCTCTGCTGCAGAGGATAAGTTCATTAGAGTTACCTGCCTCAGAAATTGCTCACAGAGTTAAAATAACAGACACATCTCAACATCAACTGTTCAGAGGTGACTGCATGAATCAGGCCTTCATGGTCAAATTGCTGCAAAGAAACCACTACGAAAGGACACCAATAAGAAGAAGAGACTTGCTTGGGCCAAGAAACACGAGCAAATCAAATCAAATTTTATTTGTCAAATGCGTGGAATACAACAAGTGTAGACCTTACCGTGAAATGCTGACTTACAAGCCCTTAACTCTTCTTGAACTGCACTGTTGGTTAGGAAAATGTTTGCCAAATAAACGAAAGTAAATTAATTATAAAAAGTAACACAAAATAACAATAATGACGCTATTTACAGGGGATACCGGGTCAATGTGCAGGGGTACAGGTTAGTCGAGGTCATTTGTACATGTACAGTGGCAAGAAAAAGTATATGAATTCTTTGGAATTACCTGGATTTCTGAATAAATTGCCAACAAAATTTGATCTTCATCTAAGTCACAACAATAGACAAACAAAGTCTGCTTAAAACCTTTTCTCAATATAGGGGGTGCTGTTTCAACTTTGGAAAATATCGTCTCCAAATTAAACTGCCTCATACTCAATTCTTGCTCGTACAATATGCATATTATTATTACTATTGGATAGAAAACAATCTCTAGTTTCTAAAACCGTTTGAATTATGTCTGTGGGTGAACCAGAACTCTTTCTGCAGCGAAATCCATGACAGGAACTGCGAAGGTCTGAAAACGAGGCTCTGTTCTCAGATCAGTTTAAAGCTCTGTATGTATCCTATGGGTCGACATGAACTGCACCCGCCTTCCCCTGGATGTCAGTAACCAATGAGAAGTGGAATGGAGTTTCTACGTAGTTCTCAGAGCTTATAAAAGGCCAAGGAACGAGGGGAGCTCTCTTTTCGACGTTCGTCATTGCGCAAAGCAGGACCTCAGGATGGCATTTTGAAACGCTCAGTTATCGACCTTAGATATATCCGTCTGTAATTTAATTCGATATAGGTGTTAGAAACATCATAACAAAGTTATTTTAAACCGAGTTATATCAGTTTATGCGAGTATATTGCTATTTTTGGAATTTCCTTAGTATTGCGTTTTGAGGATTTGGGCATGTTGTGGCCACATAGCTATTGTTAGCGGCTAATTCCGAAGTTGAAGACAACGTTTTACAACCAAGCAACGATTCTTTTGGACAAAGGACCACTTGCCCAAGATTCTGATGGAAGCTCGTCCAAAAGTAAGAGCTATTTATGATGTTATGTTATTCCGTATTTATGTGGAAAAATGTAAACGGATTTGTCCGCCATTATTGCGGCACTAGTCTGGCTGTAACGCACACTGTATGTCTAGTAACGTTAATTTTAAAAATCTAACTCAGCGGTTGCATTAATAACTAATGCATCTTTCATTTGATGTCCAACCTGTATTTTTTTGTCAAGTTTACGATTATTTATTGATTAGATTAGGTGCCTTTCCAAGATGGCGCCGGCCAGAATGCATGACCTGTTGCCACTGATCACATTGTATAACCACGATTTGTGCTGCTAAATATGCACATTTTCGAACAAAACCTGTATGCATTGTGTAATATGATGTTACAGGACTGTCATCTGAAGAATTCTGAGAAGGTTAGTGAAAAATTAATTTATTTTGGTGGTGAATACGTTATCGCTATGTTTGGCTGGAATCAATGCTGTTGTCTGGTTTGCTATTGTGGTAAGCTAATATAACGATATATTGTGTTTTCGCTGTAAACCACTTAGAAAATCTGAAATATTGTCTGGATTCACAAGATCTGTGTCTTTCAATTGCTGTACGCTGTGTATTTTTAAGAAATGTTTTATGATGAGTAATTAGGTAATACACGTTGCTCTCTGTAGTTATTCTAGTCGCTTTGGGGAGATTTGTGATGGTGGCTGCAATGGTAAACTATGATTTATACCTGAAATATGCACATTTTTCTAACAAAACCTATGCTATACAATAAATATGTTATCAGACTGTCATCTGATGAAGTTTTTTCTTGGTTAGTGGCTATTTATATCTTTATTTGGTCGAATTGGTGATAGCTACTGATGGAGTGAAAAAATGGTGGAGTAAGAAAAATTGTGTCTTTTGCTAACGTGGTTAGCTAATAGATTTACATATTGTGTCTTCCCTGTAAAACATTTTAAAAATCAGAAATGGTGACTGGATTCACAAGAAGTGTATCTTTCATCTGGTGTCTTGGACTTGTGATTTAATGATATTTAGATGCTAGTATTTACTTGTGACGCTATGCTAGGCTATGCTAGTCAGCTTTTTTACTGGTGGGGGTGCTCCCGGATCCGGGTTTGGGAGGAACTAGAAGTTAAACTAATAACACACAAACAATTACACATGTTCATGCCTTTATTGAACACACTGTGTAAACATTCACAACGCAGGTTGGAAAAAGTATGTGAACCCTTGGAGAGAGAGAGAGAGAGAGAGAGAGAGAGAGAGAGAGAGAGAGAAAGAGAGAGAGAGAGAGAGAGAGAGAGAGAGAGATTGCATCTGTATGAGATTCTTTGATGTCCTGTGTTAGTTTATTTTTGTGAAGTACTTTGTAGCCGGTCCTGCAGAGGTATGTTTATGTCCAAAGGACTATTTTGATTATAGAAATTGTTTGTATTATTCTGTTTCATTTGTTCCCAGGGGGGGACAGGAAGGCACCTAGGGAGTGCTTAGGCAGGAGGCCTGCGGGCATACATAACCCGTATTATTTACTGTCTATGCACACTAGGTAAGACCTGGGCGGACCACCCCCTCTATTTTGGTTAGCGCACCAGGTGGTGCTAAGTTAGGTACGTAGTGAGTAGGCGGAGGGGGCTTTGACATTTACTTTCTTTGCTTTGGTTCCGTTCAGCCCCTTTTCCCCAGATTTACCGTGTGAAGGAAGCAATAAATTCCCAGTAAACGTTAAATTCTCTGCCTTTTGTCATTCTTACTCGCACCTACAATCCCATACCTCTTTCACTTCACAGGGAGTTGAGTTGTAGCAGGGTGTTGCGTTCCCTCTTCCTAGAGGCGTACGTAACAGAGATTTCTGTAAGTCTTTAGCTGACACTCTGGGATTCTTCTTAACCTCATTGAGCATTCTGCGCTGTGCTCTTGCAGTCATCTTTCCCTTATGGCCACTCCTAGGGAGAGGAGCAATAGTACTGAACTTTCTCCATTTATAGACAATTTATCTTACCGTGGACTAATGAACACCAAGACTTTTAGAGATACTTTTGTAACCCATTCCAGCTTTATGCAAGTCAACAATTCCTAATCTTAGGTCTTCTGAGATCTCTTTTGTTCAAGGCATGGTTCACATCAGACAATGCTTCTTGTGAATAGCAAACTCACATATTGTGAGTGTTTTCTATAGGGCTGGGCAGCTCTAACCAATCTCGTCTCATTGATTGGACTCCAGGTTAGCTGACTCCTGACTCCAATTAGCTTTTGGAGAAGTCATTAGCCTAGGGGTTCACATACCTTTTCCAACCTACACAGTGAATGTTTAAATTATGTATTCAATATAGACAAAAAAATTGTGATTTGTTTGTTATTAGTTTAAGAACTGTCTATTGTTGTGACTTAAAATGTGATTTGATCTTCATCTATGACACATTTTTGCAGAAATCCAGATAATTCCAAAGGTTTCAAATACTTTTTCTTGCCACTGTAGGTAGGGGTGAAGTGACTATGCATAGATAATAAACAGTGAGTAGCAGCAGTGTACAAAACAAATGGGCGGAGGGGGGGGGGGGGGGGGGGGGGGGGGGGGGGTCAAAGAAAATAGTCCGGTGGCCATTTGATTAATTGTTCAGCAGTCTTATGGCTTGGGGGTAGAAGCTGTTAAGGAGCCTTTTGGTACTAGACTTGGCGATCCGGTACCGCTTGCCGTGAGGTAGCAAAGAAAACAGTCTATGACTTGGGTGACTGGAGTCTCTGACAATTTTTGGGGCTTTCCTCTGACACCGCCTATTATATAGGTCCTGGATGGCAGGAAGCTTGGCCACAGTGATGTATTGGGCCATACGCACTACCCTTTGTAGCGCCTTATGGTCAGATGCCGAGCATTTGCCATACCAGGAGGTGATGCAACCGGTCAGGATGCTCTCGACGGTGCAGCTGTATAATTTTTTGAGGATCTGGGGACCCATGCCAAATATTTTCAGTCTCCTGAGAGGGAAAAGGTTTTGTCATACCCTCTATACGACTGTCTTGGTGTGTTTGGATCATGATAGTTCACTCCACGACAGCCCCGTCGATGTTAATGGGGGCCTGTTCGGCCCGCCTTTCCTGTGGTCCACGATCATCTCCTTTGTCTTGCTCACATTGAGGGAGAGTTTGTTGTCCTGGCACCACACTGCCAGTTCTCTGACCTCCTCCCTATAGGCTGTCTCATCGTTGTCGATGATCAGGCCTACCACTGTTGTGTCATCAGCAAACTTAATGATGGTGTTGGAGTCGTGTTTGGCCACGCAGTCGTGGGTGGTGAACAGGGAGTTCATGAGGGGACTAAGTACACACCCCTGAGGGGCCCCAGTGTTGAGGATCAGCGTGGCAGAAGTGTTGTTGCCTACCCTTAACACCTGGGGGTGGCCCGTCAGGAAATCCAAGATCCAGTTGCAGAGGGAGGTGTTTATTCCCACGGTCCTTATCTTAGTGATGAGCTTCGTGGGCACTATGGTGTTGAACGCTGAGCTGTAGTCAATTAACAGCATTCTCACATAGGTGTTCCTTTTGTCCAGGTGGGAAAGGGCAGTGTGGAGTGCTATTGAGGTTGCGTCATCTGTGGATCTGTTGGGGTGGTATGCGAATTGGAGTGGATCTAGGGTATTCGGGAGGATGATATTGATGTGAGCCATGACCAGCCTTTCAAAGCACTTCATGGCTACTGACGTGAGTGCTACGGGGAGGTAATCATTTAGGCAGGTTACCTTCACTTCCTTGGGCACGGGGACTATGGTGGTTTAATTAAAGCATGTAGGTATTAGACTCGGTCAGGGAGAGGTTGAAAATGTCAGTGAAGACACTTGCCAGTTGGTCGCGCATGCTTTGAGTACATGTCCTGGTAATCCTTCTGGCCCAGCAGCTTTGTGAATGTTGACCTCTTTAAAGGTCTTGCTCACATCGGCTACCGAGAATATTATCACACAGTTGTCTAGAACAGCTGGTGTTCTCGTGCATGCTTCAGTGTTTCTTGCCTCGAATTGAGCATAAAAGGCATTTAGCTCATCTGGTAGGCTCGCGTCACTGGGCAGGTCGCATTTGGGTTTCCCTTTGTAGTCCATAATAGTTTTCAATCTTAGTCCTGTATTGATGCTTTGCATGTTTGATGGTTCGTTTGAGGGCATAGCGGGATTTGTTAAAAGCATCTGGATCAGTGTCCCGCGTCTTGAAAGCGACGGCTCTAGCCTTTAGCTCGATGCGGATGTTGCCTGTAATCTATGGCTTCTGGTTGGGATATGTACGTGCGGCCACTGTTGGGACAAGCGTTTTTTCACATGCTCTTGTCTTTCTCTAGTTCCTGTTTTCTAGTTTTGACCATTCTGCCTGTCCTGACCCTGAGCCTACTGTTCTTTTCGGACTCTGCTCTGGATTATTGACCTCTGCCTGCCCTTGACCTGTCATTTGAGTGCAAAGCATTCCTCATGAAGCTGGTTAAGAAAATGCTAAGAGTGTGCAAAGCTGTCATCAAGGCAAAGGGTGGCTACTTTGAAGAATCTAAACTCTGAAATATATTTTGATTTTTTTAACACTTTTTTGGTTACTACATGATTCCATGTGTTATTTCATAGTTTTGATGTCTTCACTATTATTATACAATAGTAAAAATAAAGAAAAACCCTTGAATGAGTAGGTGTGCCCAAACTTTTGACTGGTACTGTACATATGGTAAATAAATACCAGCCCATTACACACCATGTCCTTGAGAGACAATTCTCCCATATGAACTACTGCTGCTGCTGTCTGACTTTAGTATAATGTTGAGACCAATGTGTTGAGTGGTGATGGACCCCAGTATATTACATCAGAATATCATCTCTTCATCTACATGACCTTCTCATTAAGATATGAATCTTAATGAATCTCATATCCGTCAACGTCTGATCATCTGTTTATCATAGTGACCCTCCCTTTTGGGTTTCTAAACTCAGTAAGCCGTACACAGTATCATGCAGAAGTGGAGCTATGGCCATGAGACCAGTGTGTTGAGTAAACTACATCTTAATGAATATCATATCCCTCATTCTACAACCATCTCTTTATCAATTTGACCCTCCCTCTGTGTTTCTAAACTCAGTTAGCCCACTACAGACATCATTACGTCTAGATAAGCGGTGCAACCTATTCACCCTCAGACCAAGAGACCAGTGGGTTGAGTGGAGAAGGACCAGAGAAGATTATATCTTATTGACTCTCATATGCCTTCTTCTATGATGATCTCCTCCCTCCTTTAGCTCAGTCTACAGTATCATTAGATGTTCAGATATGCAGTTAATCGGTGGACCCTCATCTGCCCTGTGGACATGATTATCCCTAACGACAGTGACTCACAGTAGGTGTCCTCCCTCCCTTCCTTGTTGACGTTTGGTGTTGAAGGAAACCCATGCATTGGTTTCTATTTAAATCTATCAATACATCAATAGGTGCCACAAAGCCCTGGGGATTACAGGAAGCAAGTGAAGTGACAGAAAGGCTGCTGGTCTGGTCAGTCAGACGTTAGTTAGATAGGACGCCACTTTTAATTATGTTGTGATGTTGATGATCTGACATTTTCAGGACGCACACAGAGACAAATTATGCTGTCATTCAACAGCGCTGGTGTCGTGACAACCTCTCTCATTATCTCTCTCTCTCATACAGACTGTCTCCCTGTCAAATAGCATGTATATGGAAATGATGCAGACAATTACATTGGAAGCAACATTCTTTCCGCAATATTAAGCTGATCCACCCCTAAAAAAAAATAAAAAAAAAAGAAAAAATAAAAAAATAAAAAAAAATAAAAATAGCATGTATCTCTTCCAACCTCTTGTTTCCCCCTCGACCCGCCTCAGCCAGCCCTTGTTAACTTTGATGTAAAATGCAATGACCTATAAGGCTCATGTATTTTTAAGATCATCATTTCTCCATACAGAACTGTAGAGCCAAAGGATTCAGGTGCTTAAGGTTTTATTCTGTTAGAGGTAACCGTAGCAACATGGGCACTGACATTCAGAGATAAAAGGTGAACACTCATTTGTGGTGATTAAGAAACCATCAGGATCTTATCAGCTCATATCTATCTACCCACTCTGACTCTACCTAGACCTATGGCACCTTAAGCACCTACTACAGGTCTGTGCAGCTGCTGGCCCAGACATAGCAACAGACCTGGATTTCATTCAAATACATTAGCTAGGCTTTTGACTGAGCCTCCCTGGCGTGCCAGATGGTCCAACAACAACGACCATTTGAACCCTGATCTGCACAGCAACTGTATTTTCATGATGTAGGGGAGACATCTTTGCATCCATAGTTCTGTCTATGAATTTGAGTGGTTGCATTTCACCAGCGGCAATCCTCAGCTTTTACTGAAACATGAGTGGGGAGAACGTGTTTTTATTGTTTCAACTTCTGATTGCCGCTTTAAAGATGAAACCATATGGAGAACGAGTAGGTGTATTACATTCATCCTACATATTTGAAAACCTCCCACACCTAAAACATGTAACCACATTTGTTGCGCAACGAATGAGTAAATTGCGGTGCTATATCTTATGAAAGTCTGTTTGCCATATGTTCTTATGGCAGTATGACATCTGTGTGTTATGAACAGTAATCCAATCAACAGAAGAAGGAAGAAGCTGTCTGCTATAGATGTCAGCTGTCACTTACAGAGGAAAGGCTTTGAGAAAAAGTGATCAATCTGATGCGTTGTAGTGTGTGTGTGGGCATCTTTATGTGTTTGTGTTTGTGTGTGCCGGGAGGGGCTCTTAGGAGAACCTTGGGTCATCATTCAGTGTGCTGTATTGTGTGTGGGCGTTGTTATGTGTCCTGTTCCCTCTCTCTGTCTTCTCTACACATATACACTATATATACAAAAGTATGTGGACACCGCTTCAAATTAGTGGATTTGGATATTTCAGCCACACCCGTTGCTGATAGGCGTATAAAATCCAGCACACTGCCATGTAATCTCCATAGACAAACATTGGCAGTAGAATGGCCTAACTGAAGAGCTCAGTGACTTTCAACATGGCACCGTCATAGGATGCCACCTTTCCAAAAAGTCAGTTCGTCAAATTTCTGCCCTGCTAGAGATGCCCCGGTCAACTGTAAGTGCTGTTATTGTAAAGTGGAAATGTCTAGGTGCAACAACAGCTCAGACGCTAAGTGGTAGGCTACACAAGCTCACAGAACGTGATCGCCAAGTGCTGAAGCGTGTAGCGCGTAAAAATGATCTGTCCTCGGTTATAACACTCACAACCGACTTCCAAACTGTCTCTGGAAACAACATCAGCATCGGGAGCTTTACATGGCCGAGCAGCCGCACACAAGCCTAAGAACACCATGTGCAATGCCAAGTGTTGGCTGGAGCAGTGGAAACGCGTTCTCTGAAGTGATGAATAACGCTTCGCCATTTGGCAGTTCGATAGATGAATCTGGGTTAGGCGGAAGCCAGGAGCACGCTACCTGCCAGAATGCATAGTGTCAACTGTAAAGTTTGGTGGTTCAGGCTAGGCCCCTTAGTTCCAGTGAAGGGAAATCTTAACGATACAGCATACAATGACATTCTAGACAATTCTGTGCTTTCAACTTTGTTGCAACAGTTTGGGGCAGGCCCTTTCCTGTTTCAGCATGACAATGCCCCTGTGGACAAGCAGGTGTCCACATACTTTTGGTAATGTAGTGCATGACGGCTGACAGGGACAGCAACCAATCACAATCAGAAAGATGTCATCCCTTCCTGAACACCAGCAGAGAAACAAACTGTACTGGGAATACATAAATAAAGTAACACACATTCGTAGGCAGACACGCACGCACAAACGTATGCATGCAGGCACACACACACATATACACACACAGGGTTGAATGTCATTAAGAAAATAGTTTTGTAATCCAAGAAGTAATCATCTAGTTTTTCAAAAGTATCTGATTACAATATTTTTGCTGGTAACTTCACTGATTACGGTTACAGCTTTTTTTTCAGTTACTCCCCAACCCTGCACACACACACACACACACACAGTTGATTTCCTGGGTGTACTGAACTAGATAGTAATAGTAGCTGGTTATCTAACCCATGATTTTGCACAACGATTTAAGTATGATATATTTGGGCATGAAGTGAAAAATCCGAACTGCCGACTTTGTGCAAATCCATGTGAATGCGGTGTCCTTTCCTATGATATGATATACAAATTATTTTCAGCCTACATTTAATTTCAGGGCTGGGTTTAATTTTAATCTTACCACCCACCATCATGACATTGTTTATTAATCAGAAACAGCTGCAAAGTTAGTCCTCTTCGCAACTGAGATGAGCTAAACTGTCACACCCTGGCTATAGAGAGGCTTTTTATTCTCTATTTTGGTTAGGCCAGGGTGTGACTAGGGTGGGTGATTGTCTATGTTGATGTTGCATGTCTGCACTCGTTATTATTAGCGTCACGTTCGTTAAAGTGCTATATGCCAGCCCCCCGCAAGTGCCATGCGAGAGTGGGCATCCAGCCAGGGCGTATTGTGCCTGCGCAGCGCGTTTGGTCTCCGGTGCGCCGTTTTGGTCCAGGGTATCCTGCGCCGGCGCTGCGTACTGTGTCTCCAGGGCGTTGGAAGGCTGCAGTTCGCCCTATGCCTGCGCTCCGCCCGTGCCGGGCGAATGTGGGCATTGAGCCTAAAGGAGAGATGCGTGTGGTATGCACCAGATCTCCAGTGCTCCCCCACAGCCCGGTCCATCCGGTGCCTCCTCCACGCACCAGGCCTCCTGTAGGTCTCCCCAGTCTGGTGGGTCCTGTGGCAGCCCCACACACCAGGCTGTCTCTCCGTCTCCTCCCTCCAGGTTCTCTCTCCAGTCCGGAGCTGCCAGAGCCACCCGTCAGTCCGGAGCTGCCAGAGCCGCCCGTCTGTCCTGAGCTGCCAGAGCCGCATGTCAGTCCGGAGCTGCCAGAGCCGCCCGTCAGTCCGGAGCTGCCAGAGCCACCCGCCAATCCAGAGCTGCCAGAGCCGCCCGTCAGTCCGGAGCTGCCAGAGCCGCCCGTCAGTCCGGAGCTGCCAGAGCCGCCCGTCAGTCCGGAGCTGCCAGAGCCGCCCCTCAGTCCAGAGGCGCCCCTCAGTCCAGTGGTGCCCCCTACGAGGGTCTTCAGTCCGGGTCCCCGCTCCAGAGGTGCCACCTAAGTGGGCCAAGACTGAATAAAGTAACACACATTCGTAGGCAGACACGCACACACAAACGTATGCATGCAGGCACACACACACATATACACACACAGGGTTGAATGTCATTAAGAAAATAGTTTTGTAATCCAAGAAGTAATCATCTAGTTTTTCAAAAGTATCTGATTACAATATTTTTGCTGGTAACTTCACTGATTACGGTTACAGCTTTTTTTTCAGTTACTCCCCAACCCTGCACACACACACACACACACACACACAGTTGATTTCCTGGGTGTACTGAACTAGATAGTAATAGTAGCTGGTTATCTAACCCATGATTTTGCACAACGATTTAAGTCAATAAGCCCTCGTTTTAGTCAAAGTACAGTATGATATATTTGGGCATGAAGTGAAAAATCCGAACTGCCCACTTTGTGCAAATCCATGTGAATGCGGTGTCCTTTCCTATGATATGATATACAAATTATTTTCAGCCTACATTTAATTTCAGGGCTGGGTTTAATTTTAATCTTACCACCCACCATCATGACATTGTTTATTAATCAGAAACAGCTGCAAAGTTAGTCCTCTTCGCAACTGAGATGAGCTAAACTGTCACACCCTGGCTATAGAGAGGCTTTTTAGGGTGTGACTAGGGTGGGTGATTGTCTATGTTGATGTTGCATGTCTGCACTCGTTATTATTAGCGTCACGTTCGTTAAAGTGCTATATGCCAGCCCCCCGCAAGTGCCATGCGAGAGTGGGCATCCAGCCAGGGCGTATTGTGCCTGCGCAGCGCGTTTGGTCTCCGGTGCGCCGTTTTGGTCCAGGGTATCCTGCGCCGGCGCTGCGTACTGTGTCTCCAGGGCGTTGGAAGGCTGCAGTTCGCCCTATGCCTGCGCTCCGCCCGTGCCGGGCGAATGTGGGCATTGAGCCTAAAGGAGAGATGCGTGTGGTATGCACCAGATCTCCAGTGCTCCCCCACAGCCCGGTCCATCCGGTGCCTCCTCCACGCACCAGGCCTCCTGTAGGTCTCCCCAGTCTGGTGGGTCCTGTGGCAGCCCCACACACCAGGCTGTCTCTCCGTCTCCTCCCTCCAGGTTCTCTCTCCAGTCCGGAGCTGCCAGAGCCACCCGTCAGTCCGGAGCTGCCAGAGCCGCCCGTCTGTCCTGAGCTGCCAGAGCCGCATGTCAGTCCGGAGCTGCCAGAGCCGCCCGTC
This sequence comes from Salvelinus namaycush, assembly GCF_016432855.1. Classification (NCBI taxonomy): domain Eukaryota; kingdom Metazoa; phylum Chordata; class Actinopteri; order Salmoniformes; family Salmonidae; genus Salvelinus; species Salvelinus namaycush. Next base: position 7,431,610 of record NC_052320.1, on the reverse strand, counting down.
AGTCCGGAGCTGCCAGAGCCGCCCGTCAATCCAGAGCTGCCAGAGCCGCCCGTCAGTCCGGAGCTGCCAGAGCCGCCCGTCAGTCCGGAGCTGCCAGAGCCGCCCGTCAGTCCGGAGCTGCCAGAGCCGCCCGTCAGTCCGGAGCTGCCAGAGCCGCCCCTCAATCCAGAGGCGCCCCTCAGTCCAGTGGTGCCCTCTACGAGGGTCTTCAGTCCGGGTCCACGTCCACGTCCCGCACCCGAGCCGCCGCCGTAAAGAAGGCCCACCCGGACCCTCCCCCTTAGAGTCAGGTTTTGCGGCCAGAGTCCGCACCTTTGGGGGGGGGGGGGGGGGACTGTCACGCTATAGAGAGGCTTTTTATTCTCTATTTTGGTTAGGCCAGGGTGTGACTAGGGTGGGCAGTCAATGTTCTTTTTTCTATGTTGTTGTGTTTCTATTTTGTTTGGCCTGGTGTGGTTCCCAATCAGAGGCAGCTGTCTATCGTTGTCTCTGATTGGGAGCCATACTTAGGTAGCCTGTTCCAACCAGTGTTTGTGGGTAGTTGTTTTTTGTTTCGTATCTGTACCAGACAGAACTGTTTCGGTTATTATTTTTGTCATTTTTGTATTTAGTGTTCGGTTGCTATTAAATTAAATATGAACACGCACCACGCTGCACCTTGGTCCTCATCTTCTTCTCTTGAATGCCGTGACATAAACAGCCGTGTGTCCACTTGGCCGTCTATGCCACGGAGCAAGTTAAAATAGCAAACGTATGTTTTTTGCACCTCCACTATTTACATAATCCATTGGATTATTTGTCAATTTTCACTTTTTTTGTAGCTAGTCTGTATAAAAAAATATATATGTATGACCATTTTATAAACAGTATAATTGCATATGATAGCATTTTGATAGACCTGCTTAGCTTTGATATTTGTTACTGACTATCAATGTGCAATTATGAGATAGTTATTGAGAGATCTCTTAATAACTAAAAAGATTCATGGTTGCTATCAAAGTCATTCAAAAGGGTAGGTTTATTAACAGAGCCAATCAAAAGGGTAGGTTTATTAACAGAGCCAATCAAAAGTTAGACTAAGTCAGTGGCACAAAATATCTCCTTCTAAAGTGGATATTTGGTTGCGTTGACAACCAAACACAATTCAACATCACTTTTGCAATACAGTAAATAGCCTATTAACTTGTCGACAAGTTAACACATATGTTGATTCCCATCTCCAACTAAATCAAAAATAATATCTAACAAGAAATCTAACAATTTCCCAACAACTACCTAATCCACACAAATCTAAAGGGGTGAATAAGAATATGTACATATAAATATATGGATGAGCGATGGCCGAGCAGCATAGGCAAGGTGCTGATGGTATAATGTACAGTATATATATATGAGAAGAGTAATGTAAAATATGATCACTTGCCCTCTGCAATTTAAATGTGATCTGAACTAAAATCCAGTTAATTTGGTTGTGCTATTAATATGAAGTACTGTGATAACACATTAAGTTGTCTAAATACAAAATATCTGACATTGTATTCCCATTTGAACTTTGTTCTGCTTTTAAATGGTTGAAAGTGCAGTGATAACACATTTAGATGACAACTATATCAGAAATCAGACATTGTTTTTCCATTGTTTGGTTGTGCGTTTAGATGGTTGAAGCATAACACACTGGGAATTCAACAAACTTCTGTCTTTTTGAGTGGGTGAATAAAGGTTGGAATCTGATTTGATCAACGTCTCAACCAAAAATTACCCACATTTCCACATTAAGATGACATGATGGGCCCAGTGGGTATGATGTTGTCAAATGTACTTTTAACAGATGGCAATGTTGCCATTAGCTAGAAAAGTTTGTCAAAGTTAGTCTCCCTCTAGTCTTCTACTCATCTAACTGCAAGCCCAGCTCCCCTCCTCTCATCCTTTCCTCTCCTCTGCAGGTGTCCCTTCTCCCTCTAGTCTTCTACGCATCTACCTGCAGGCCATCCTATCTCTTCATTTTGTTTATCTTAGTGCTAGCTGGTCCATCAGGTGTTGTGAAACGTTAAATTACCCAACCAACGTGTCCAAGACCCCTGCGCCCCGGGCATAATGCCGTAACGACTCAGGAAGGCACGTACCTGAAGTCTGTGTCCACTTGAAATGCAGGAAATGGTGGCTGCTCTCGTTAATTGATGCTCCGCAGCTAATGGGACTGTGACAGGTTTTGAGATGTTGGCTGTTGTTTCGGGCTCTGGGTCTGTGACTGTGCTAGCTGTATTCTTTACTGCTCGTTACCGCGGTAAGAGTTAAGAGCTGGTGATATAGTATTACTCAGCTCAGCTTCCATGCATCAAGCAACCCTCTGTGTGTGTCTTGTGGACTGGTGCCCCACCCCAACCAGACCCCTCTTCCACATGCTCATCAGGAAGATGGATTTTCAGTGGAAATTGATGGGCATGACAGGGATCATGGTGGTTCAGGCAATAACAGAGACAGAGATTGTAAAACACTAAACCCTTCCAGATTGCATTATGCACCTACTGATTGCATGGGAGCGGTCTGTGTAATTCCCCTTTAATTGTGCATCTGGCCCTTTAATTGCGAGTCCAGCGAGTGAGGAAAGTGCCTTCTAATGTGCCGGTCTAGCGATGATTCTCTACTGCTGCTGCTCATTTCATGGCAAAGTTTGCAAATAACAAATAATAGATACAAATTATATACTTACTCATGATATACTTCTGCCAGTTAAGCCTACTTTGCAGTTAACATTTAACTGAGAAGGTTTTGGGGAAAGTAGTTCTGTCAACCCACAAGACGGTTATCACATCAACTGGCTACTCACGGAGTGATAGACAAACACGCTCACCACACAGACAGAAAGGGGCAATATTGGGGTGGGATAATGTCAATGTGGCGTTGGTTAGATAGTAGCTGGGAGCTTGTGGTGTCTGACACTTGTGAGATTTGGTGACAGTTTGTAACAGTTTGCGGAACACATGAAAAATTGCATGTACTTTCGGAATTGTTTGGCGAGCTCGTCATAAGTGGGCTGCAAGCTACTGGTAGCTCCGATCAACTTGTTAGAGACCCCTTCTGTAGACTGTAGGCAGAGCAACACAGAGCTCAGTGGCCTCCTCTACCAGCTGGCTCCTCTACCAACTGTAGGCAGGGTACCTGGCAGAGCAACACAGACAGAGCTCAGTGTGCTCCTCTAATAGCAGGCGCCTCCTCCAGCTGGCTCCTCTAACAGCAGGCTCCTCTTCCAGTTGGCTCCTCTAACAGCAGGCGCCTCCTCCAGCTGGCTCCTCTAACAGCAGGCTCCTCTTCCAGTTGGCTCCTCTAACAGCAGGCGCCTCCTCCAGTGTGCTCCTCTAACAGCAGGCTCCTCCTCCAGCTGGCTCCTCTTCCAGTTGGCTCCTCTACTAGCTGGTTCCTCTAACAGCTGGCTCCTCTAACAGCTGGCTCCTTTCCAGCTGGCTCCTCTACCAGCTGGCTCCTCTACCAGCTGGCTCCTCTTCCAGTTGGCTCCTCTAACAGCTGGCTCCTCTACTAGCTGGCTCCTCTAACAGCTGGCTCCTCTAACAGCTGGCTCCTTTCCAGCTGGCTCCTCTTACAGCTGGCTCCTCTACCAGCTGGCTCCTCTAACAGGTGGCTCCTCTAACAGCGTGTCTCTCATGGAGTGTAGGCCTAAAAAAAATTCACTGGGAAGAGATGAGCAACACATGGAGAAGTTTCTGATCACACTCGTGCACTCATCATGTACGCCATGTCGACTATCCCCTACTCACTGAAAGGTTGCCTGAAATGTGCCTTGACCCGGTGTCTTGCAAGTGGTTTGGGAACTATCTGTCCAGGGATATCATCGGATGGGGCCACAGTGTCTCCTGACCCCTCCTGTCTCAGCCTCCAGTATTTATGCTGCAGTAGTTTATGTGTCGGGGGGCTAGGGTCAGTTTGTTATATCTGGGGTACTTCTCCTGTCTTATCCGGTGTCCTGTGTGAATTTAAGTATGCTCTCTCTAATTCTCTCTTTCTCTCTTTCTCTCTTTCTTTCTCTCTCTCGGAGGACCTGAGCCCTAGGACCATGCCTCAGGACTACCTGGCATGATGACTCCTTGCTGTCCCCAGTCCACCTGGCCGTGCTGCTGCTCCAGTTTCAACTGTTCTGCCTGCGGCTATGGAACCCTGACCTGTTGACCGGACATGCTACCTGTCCCAGACCTGCTGTTTTCAACTCTCTAGAGACCGCAGGAGCAGTAGAGATACTCTTAATGATCGGCTATGAAAAGCCAACTGACATTTACTCCTGAGGTACTGACTTGCTGCACCCTCAACTACTACTGTGATTGTTATTATTTGACCATGCTGGTCATTTATGAACATTTGAACATCTTGGCCATGTTCTGTTATAATCTCCACCCGGCACAGCCAGAAGAGGACTGGCCACCCCTCATAGCCTGGTTCCTCTCTAGGTTTCTTCCTAGGTTTTGGCCTTTCTAGGGAGTTTTTCCTAGCCACCGTGCTTCTACACCTGCATTGCTTGCTGTTTGGGGTTTTAGGCTGGGTTTCTGTACAGCACTTTGAGATATCAGCTGATGAAAGAAGGGCTATATAAATAAAATTGATTTGATTTGATTTTTGTCGGCGTCATTTCTAATAAAAGGAATATGTACGCTCACAACGCTGTGCTTTGGTCCACTTCTTACGACGGCCGTGACAGAACTTCCCACCACCAAAGGACCAAGCAGCGTGGTGAAAGGGACTCCTGGACATGGGAGGAGATCCTGGACGGTAAGGGACCCTGGAGGCTGGCTGGGGAGTATCGCCGTCCAAGGGAGGAACTGGAGGCAGCGAAAGCAGAGCGGCGGCGATATGAGGAGGCAAGTCAGCAAAGCAGGCACGAGAGGCAGCCCTTCCAAAGAAATTGGGGCGGCACACGGGGAGATTGGCGGAGTCAGGTTATAGACCTGAGCCAACTCCCCGTGCTTACCGTGGGGAGAGAGTGACTAGTCAGGCACCAGGTTATGCGGCTCTGCGCCGTGTGTCTCCAGTGCGCTCTCATAGCCCGGTGCGCTCTCTGCAAGCTCCCCGCAGTTGCCGTGCTAGAGTTGGCATTCAGCCAGGAGGGATTGTGCAGGCTCAGCGCTCCTGGTCGTTGGTGTGTCTCTTCGGCCCGGGTTATCCTGCACCAGCTCTACGCACGGTATCCCCAGTTCGCCAGGAGAACCCAGTGCGGCCTGTTCCAGCTTCCCGCACGTGCCGGGCTAAAGTGGGCATGCAGCCAAAAGGAGAGGTGCACATGGTAAGCACCAGATCTCCAGTGCTCCCCCACAGCCTGGTTCGACCTGTGCCTGCGCTCGGGAGGTGCCGGGCTAAAGTGGGCATTCAGCCTAGAAGAGTGGTGCCATGGCTACGCACCAGATCTCCAGTGCTCCCCCACAGCCCGGTTCATCCTGTGCCTCCTCTAAGGACCAGGCCTCCTGTATGTCTCCCCAGCCTGGTGGGCCCTGTGGCAGCCCCACGCACCAGGCTGTCTATACGTCTCCTCCCATCAGTGAGGGTCCCCAGTCCGGAGTCTCCAGCAACGGTCTCCAGTCCGGAGCCTCCAGCAAAGGTCCCCAGTCCGGAGCTTCCAGCGACGGTCTCCAGTCCGGAGCCTCCAGCGACGGTCTCCAGTCCGGAGCCTCCAGCGACGGTCCCCAGTCCGGAACCTCCAGCGACGGTCTCCATTCCGGAGCCTCAAGCGACGGTCTCCAGTCCGGAGTCCCCAGCGACGGTCCCCAGTCCGGGGCCCGCAACGAGGGTGCCCAGTCCGGGGCCCGCAACGAGGGTGCCCAGTCCGGGGCTCGCAACGAGGGTCCCCAGTCCGGGGCCCGCTATGAGGGTCCCCAGTCCCCAGTCCGGGGTCGGCGAAGGGGGTCCCCGCACCAGAGGTGCCACCAAAGTGGGGTGAGCCAGAGGTGGAGCGCGGAGCCGCCACCTCGGATAGATGCCCACCCAGACCCTCCCCTATAGGTTCAGGTTTTGCGGCCGGAGTCCGCACCTTTGGGGGGGGGGGGGGTACTGTCACGCCCTGACCTTAGAGAGCTTTTTATGTCTCTATTTTGGGTTTGGTCAGGGTGTGATTTGGGTGGGCATTCTATGTTCTATTTTCTATGTTTTTGTATTTCTTGTTTTGGCCGGGTAGGGTTCTCAATCAGGGACAGCTGTCTATCGTTGTCTCTGATTGGGAACCATACTTAGGTAGCCCTTTTCCCTCCTTTCTGTGTGGGAAGTTAACTTTGTTTGTGGCACATAGCCCTTAAGCTTCACGGTTGTTTTGTATTGTTTATTGTTTTTGTCGGCGTCATTTCTAATAAAAGGAATATGTACGCTCACCACGCTGTGCTTTGGTCCACTTCTTACGACGACCGTGACAAGGTTAGCAGTAAAACCTTGAAATCAGCCCTTGCCTTAACAGGAAGCAAGTGTAGGGAGGCTAGCACTGTAATATGTAGTAATATGAGTAATATGATCAAATTTTGGGGTTCTAGTCATGATTCTAGCAGCCGTATTTAGCACTAGCTGAAGTTTATTTCGTGCTTTTTCCGGGTAGCCGGAAAGTAGAGCATTGCAGTAGTCTAACCTAGAAGTAACAAAAGCATGGATTAATTTTTCTGCATAATTTTTGGCCAGAACATTTCTGATTTTTACAATGTTACGTAAATGGAAAAAAAGCTGTCCTTGAAACAGTCTTGATATGTTCGTCAAAAGAGAGATCAGGGTCCAGAGTAACACCGAGGTCCTTCACAGTTTTATTTGAGACGACTGTACAACCATCAAGATTAATTGTCAGATTCAACAGAAGAGCTCTTTGTTTCTTGGGACCTAGAACAAGCATCTCTTTGCAGAAAGTCCTTGTTGATTTAAAATTGGTACTGAATGGGGGGGGGGGGGACTAAATCTATGCTATTTTCTAATTCTCATAGAAATATTTCAGATGGCTTACACATTTATGCATTGGATGGTTCTTTCATCAAGCAGGTTCTCGCTTATAAATATCTGGCTTTTGGATTGACAATAATTTGACGTTTAAATACATGCAGATGAGCTAGTCAAGAAGCTGAGATTTAAATAAGGCTTCTTTTTTAGAAATAGATTGTGCCTCTCCCTAAACAGCAGGAAGCAGATTGTACAGTCAACTTTCCTGCCAGTTCTTGACTATGGTGACACATTTTGAATTTGTTGTATTGTTGTCCTCAGGCCACCATTCATTTCTTTTTGTATATATATTTTTTACCTTTATTTAACTAGGAAAGTCACCGGCCAAACCGGAGCGACGCTGGGACAATTGGACGCTGCCCTATGGGACTCCCAATCATGGCCGGTTGTGATACAGCCTGGATTGTAAATGAGATCCTGGTCTCAATGGGTTCCCCTGAATAAATAACATAAATTAAGACTGTCTACAACATTCCACTATCCCTCCCTGACTGACATTATCTTTTTTTTTTGTTGATTGTGCTTATAAATGCTGCACTCTAGCTGTCAACATCCCTCCTTGTCCTTCTTCCAGGGAGAGAGCTCATTCTCACCCACCAAACGGATGCCGTCTAGGTGGTGTGTCAGTCAGACAGCGGCACATGGTAGGCAGTCACACAACAAAGCCATCCCCCGTGGTACTCAGACTGTAAAATAGACTCATTCAGTGGGAAGACACCTGAAACAGAAAAGCATGACAGGGAAGAGCGTGACCACCAAACACACCAACCAAGGGTAACAGTATTGGCCAAACACACCAACCAAGGGTAACAGTATTGGCCAAAGACACCAACCAAGGGTAACAGTATTGGCCAAAGACACCAACCAAGGGTAACATTATTGGCCAAAGACACCAACTAAGGGTAACAGTATTGGCCAAACACACCAATCAAGGGTAACAGTATTGGCCAAAGACACCAACCAAGGGTAACAGTATTGGCCAAAGACTCCAACCAAGGGTAACAGTATTGGCCAAAGTACACCAACCACGGGTAACAGTATTGGCCAAAGACACCAACCACGGGTAACAGTATTGGCCAAAGACACCAACCAAGGGTAACAGTATTGGCCAAAGACACCAACCAAGGGTAACAGTATTGGCCAAAGACACCAACCAAGGGTAACAATATTGGCCAAAGACACCAACCAAGGGTAACAGTATTGGCCAAAGACACCAACCAAGGGTAACAGTATTGGCCAAAGACACCAACCAAGGGTAACAGTATTGGCCAAAGATAGCAACCAAGGGTAACAGTATTGGCCAAAGACACCAACCAAGGGTAACAGTATTGGCCAAAGACACCAACCAAGGGTAACAGTATTGGCCAAAGACACCAACCAAGGGTAACAGTATTGGCCAAAGATAGCAATGGGCTTCACATGGTTCTGCTTCCACATTCTCAAGTAATTACATCCTGTATTGGTCTGCAGAAGTGACCTGATTTAGAACACACAGGTTGTCACGAGACGGAAAAGTCCGGACAGATGTCCACCAGCTTGCACACACGCACACACACACGCCTGCACGCACGCCTGCACGCACGCACGCACGCACGCACGCACGCACGCACGCACGCACGCACGCACGCACGCACACACACACACACACACACACGCACGCACACCAGTAGACCAATACCTAAATATATCAAGATCATTACCTAAATTTATCAAGACCATTACCTAAATGTATCAAGATCATTACCTAAATGTATCAAGATCATTACCTAAATGTATCAAGATCATTACCTAAATGTATCAAGATCACTACTTAAATAGCAATTCATAGAATAGCATGACTAAAGTATGCTTTGAAGTCCATGCACATCTGCAATTAATCAAAATACAATTTCATCTGATTCATGATTCATGATTCATTTGTGAAAATGTAGTACTTTGAAAAGTTTGACGCATCATACTCCTGTTGTTCTCTTTTGGTTAGAATGTAATTGAGATTTTTTGGTACCAATTTCTATGGTTGAAAACCCATCTCAAGACTGTCAAGAGGGCAGATTACTACAGATGTAGAGACAAGAATACAAACAAATAGAGCCAATGGGAAGAAACACTGATTACCCCAGTGACAAATACTAATGTCTTCATCTTCGCTATCACTAAACTACTTTTCTTTCTTCTCCAACTGGATGGCGAGCAGTAAACGGGCATCAACGCTAACAGAAGCACCAGAGCTGTCACGTTCCTGACCTGTTTTCTGTTAGTTTTGTATGTGTTAGTTGGTCAGGACGTGAGTTTGGGTGGGCAGTCTATGTTTTCTGTTTCTATGTTGGTTTAAAGGGTGACCTAATATGGCTCTCAATTAGAGGCAGGTGGTTTTCATTTCCTCTGATTGAGAGTCATATTAAGGTAGGTGTTTTCACACTGTTTGTTTGTGGGTGGTTGTCTCCTGTGTCTGTGTCTATGTTGCACCATACGGGACTGTTTCGTTCGTTCGTCATTTTGTGTAGTCATTTTCCTGTTCGTGAGTTCTTCGTGTTTCATGTAAGTTCGTCAGCCAGGATCCGCCAGAGCCGTCCAGCCAAGATCCGCCAGAGCAGTCATCCAGCCAGGATCCGTCCCTCAGTCCGGAGCTGCCGTCCCTCAGTCCGGAGCTGCCCCTTATCCTGGTGCTGCTCCTTATCCTGGTGCTGCCCCTTATCCTGGTGCTGCCCCTTATCCTGGTGCTGCCCCTTAGTCCGGTGCTGCCCCTTAGTCCGGTGCTGCCCCTTAGTCCGGTGCTGCCCCTTAGTCCGGTGCTGCCCCTTAATCCAGTGGGGTTAATGTGGAGGGTGGTCATTTGGAGGAGGCTACGTAAGCGGGTAGTGACTATGGTGGGGTGGGGACCACGACCAGTGCCGGAGCCGCCGCCGTGGACGGACGCCCACCCAGACCCTCCCCTAGACTATGTGCTGGTGCGCCCGGAGTTCGCACCTTAAGGGGGGGTTATGTCACGCCCTGGCCTTAGTATTCTTTGTTTTCTTAATTATTTTAGTTAGGTCAGGGTGTGACATGGGGAATGTATGTGTTTTTTGTAGTGTCTAGGGTGGTTGTAAGGTTTAGGGGGTTTATTAGAGTAGTTGGGTTTATGTTTAGTATAGAAGTCTAGCTGTGTCTATGGTTGAGTGTAGGTATCTAGGAAAGTCTATGGTTGCCTGAATTGGGTCTCAATTAGAGACAGCTGGTTATTGTTGTCTCTGATTGGGAGCCATATTTAAGGCAACCATAGGCTTTAGCTGTTTGTGGGGAATTGTCTATGTCGAAGTGTTTTGTGTCAGCACTTATGTTTTATAGCTTCACGGTCGTCTGTTTTGTTTGTTGTTTTGTTTTTTCCTTCTTGAAATAAAAAGAAGATGTACTTTCCACGCGCTGCGCCTTGGTCCTCTCTCTCTCCCTTTGACGATCGTGACAGAATTCCCCACCCATGCGGGATCAAGCAGCGTGAAAAGCGGCAACAGGAGCAGCGCAAGGAGGAATGGAAATGGGAGCATAATATGGACTACACTACGTGGGAGGAGATCGACAGGTGGGCGATCGACCCAGGGCGAGTGCCGGAGCCAGCCTGGGATTCTCTGGCGCAGTGTGAGGAGGGATACCGGCGAATGGAGGCAGCACGACGACGCGGTAGGAAGCCTGTGAGTCAGCCCAAAAAAATTCTTGGGGGGGGGCTTAGAGGTAGTGGGCCGAGGGCAGGTAGGAGACCTGCGCCCACTTCCCAGGCTAACCGTGGAGAGCGGGAGTACGGGCGAACACCGTGTTACGCAGTAGAGCGCACGGTGTCTCCTGTACGTGTTCATAGCCCGGTGCGGGTTATTTTACCTCCCCGCACTGGTAGGGCTAGATTGGGCATTGAGCCAGGTGTCATGAAGCCGGCTCAACGCGTCTGGTCTCCAGTGCGTCTCCTCGGGCCGGCATACATGGCACCAGCCTTACGCATGGTGTCCCCGGTTCGCCTACATAGCCCGGTGCGGGTTATTCCACCTCCCCGCACGGGTAGGGCGACGGGGAGCATTCAACCAGGTAAGGTTGGGCAGGCTCGGTGCTCAAGGGAACCAGTACGCCTGCACGGTCCGGTATTTCCGGCGCCACCTTCCCGCCCCAGTCCAGTTCCACCAGTGCCTACACCACGCACCAGGCTTCCAGTGTGTCTCCAGAGCCCTGTTCCTCCTCCACGCACTCGTCCTATGGTGCGTGTCTCCAGCCCGGTACCACCAATTCCGGCACCACGCACCAAGCCTCCTGTGCGTCTCCAGAGTCCTGTGCATCCTGTTGCTGCTCCCCGCATTAGCCCTGAGATGCGTGTCCCCAGCCCGGTACCACCAGTTCCGGCACCACGCACTAGGCCTAATGTGCGTCCCCAGGGTCCAGTATGCCCTGTTCCTTCACCCCGCACTAGCCTGAAGGTGCGTGTCCTTAGCCCGGTGCCTCCAGTTCCGGCACCACGCACCAGGCCTACAGTGCGTCTCAGCCGGTCAGAGTCTGCCGTCTGCCAAGCAGCGCCTGAACTGCCCGTCTGCCAAGCAGCGCCTGAACTGCCCGTCTGCCAAGCGGCGCCTGAACTGCCCGTCTGCCAAGCGGCGCCTGAACTGCCCGTCTGTCAAGCGGCGCCTGAACTGCCCGTCTGTATTGAGCCTTCAAAGCCGCCCGTCTGCCATGAGCCTGCAAAGCCGCCCGTCTGCCATGAGCCTACAGAGCCGTCCGCCAGACAGGAGCCGCTAGAGCCTTCCGCCAGACAGGAGCCGCTAGAGCCTTCCGCCAGACCGGATCAGCCAGAGCCTTCCGCCAGACCGGATCAGCCAGAGCCTTCCGCCAGACCGGATCAGCCAGAGCCTTCCGCCAGACCGGATCAGCCAGAGCCGTCAGCTAGCCATGAGCGTCCAGAGCCGTCAGCGAGCCATGAGCGTCCAGAGCCGTCAGCCAGCCATGAGCGTCCAGAGCCGTCAGCCAGCCATGAGCGTCCAGAGCCGTCAGCCAGCCATGAGCGTCCAGAGCCGTCAGCTAGCCATGAGCGTCCAGAGCCGTCAGCCAACCATGAGCTGTCCCTCAGTCCAGAGCTGCCATCTATCCAGAACTGCCCCTCAGTCCAGAGCTGTCTCTCTGTCCGGAGTTGCCCTTCAGTCCGGAGTTGCCCCTCTATCCTGAGCTACCTCTCTATCCTGAGCTACCTCTCTATCCTGAGCTACCTCTCTATCCTGAACTACCTATCTGTCCTGAGCTACCTTGTCCCGGAGCTGTCCCTTATTTTGATGTTACCCGGTATATTAGGTGGGTGGAGTAAGAGGGTGGTCATTCTGAGGGAGAGACGTAAGCTGGGATTGACTATGGTGGGGTGGGGACCTCGCCCAGAGCCTGAGCCACCACCGTGGTCAGATGCCCACCCTGACCCTCCCCTAGACTTTGTGCTGGTGCGCCCGGAGTTCGCACCTTAAGGGGGGGGGTTATGTCACGTTCCTGACCTGTTTTCTGTTAGTTTTGTATGTGTTAGTTGGTCAGGACGTGAGTTTGGGTGGGCAGTCTATGTTTTCTGTTTCTATGTTGGTTTAAAGGGTGACCTAATATGGCTCTCAATTAGAGGCAGGTGGTTTTCATTTCCTCTGATTGAGAGTCATATTAAGGTAGGTGTTTTCACACTGTTTGTTTGTGGGTGGTTGTCTCCTGTGTCTGTGTCTATGTTGCACCATACGGGACTGTTTCGTTCGTTCGTCATTTTGTGTAGTCATTTTCCTGTTCGTGAGTTCTTCGTGTTTCATGTAAGTTCGTCAGCCAGGATCCGCCAGAGCCGTCCAGCCAAGATCCGCCAGAGCAGTCATCCAGCCAGGATCCGTCCCTCAGTCCGGAGCTGCCGTCCCTCAGTCCGGAGCTGCCCCTTATCCTGGTGCTGCTCCTTATCCTGGTGCTGCCCCTTATCCTGGTGCTGCCCCTTATCCTGGTGCTGCCCCTTAGTCCGGTGCTGCCCCTTAGTCCGGTGCTGCCCCTTAGTCCGGTGCTGCCCCTTAGTCCGGTGCTGCCCCTTAATCCAGTGGGGTTAATGTGGAGGGTGGTCATTTGGAGGAGGCTACGTAAGCGGGTAGTGACTATGGTGGGGTGGGGACCACGACCAGTGCCGGAGCCGCCGCCGTGGACGGACGCCCACCCAGACCCTCCCCTAGACTATGTGCTGGTGCGCCCGGAGTTCGCACCTTAAGGGGGGGTTATGTCACGCCCTGGCCTTAGTATTCTTTGTTTTCTTAATTATTTTAGTTAGGTCAGGGTGTGACATGGGGAATGTATGTGTTTTTTGTAGTGTCTAGGGTGGTTGTAAGGTTTAGGGGGTTTATTAGAGTAGTTGGGTTTATGTTTAGTATAGAAGTCTAGCTGTGTCTATGGTTGAGTGTAGGTATCTAGGAAAGTCTATGGTTGCCTGAATTGGGTCTCAATTAGAGACAGCTGGTTATTGTTGTCTCTGATTGGGAGCCATATTTAAGGCAACCATAGGCTTTAGCTGTTTGTGGGGAATTGTCTATGTCGAAGTGTTTTGTGTCAGCACTTATGTTTTATAGCTTCACGGTCGTCTGTTTTGTTTGTTGTTTTGTTTTTTCCTTCTTGAAATAAAAAGAAGATGTACTTTCCACGCGCTGCGCCTTGGTCCTCTCTCTCTCCCTTTGACGATCGTGACAGAATTCCCCACCCATGCGGGATCAAGCAGCGTGAAAAGCGGCAACAGGAGCAGCGCAAGGAGGAATGGAAATGGGAGCATAATATGGACTACACTACGTGGGAGGAGATCGACAGGTGGGCGATCGACCCAGGGCGAGTGCCGGAGCCAGCCTGGGATTCTCTGGCGCAGTGTGAGGAGGGATACCGGCGAATGGAGGCAGCACGACGACGCGGTAGGAAGCCTGTGAGTCAGCCCAAAAAAATTATTGGGGGGGGGCTTAGAGGTAGTGGGCCGAGGGCAGGTAGGAGACCTGCGCCCACTTCCCAGGCTAACCGTGGAGAGCGGGAGTACGGGCGAACACCGTGTTACGCAGTAGAGCGCACGGTGTCTCCTGTACGTGTTCATAGCCCGGTGCGGGTTATTTTACCTCCCCGCACTGGTAGGGCTAGATTGGGCATTGAGCCAGGTGTCATGAAGCCGGCTCAACGCGTCTGGTCTCCAGTGCGTCTCCTCGGGCCGGCATACATGGCACCAGCCTTACGCATGGTGTCCCCGGTTCGCCTACATAGCCCGGTGCGGGTTATTCCACCTCCCCGCACGGGTAGGGCGACGGGGAGCATTCAACCAGGTAAGGTTGGGCAGGCTCGGTGCTCAAGGGAACCAGTACGCCTGCACGGTCCGGTATTTCCGGCGCCACCTTCCCGCCCCAGTCCAGTTCCACCAGTGCCTACACCACGCACCAGGCTTCCAGTGTGTCTCCAGAGCCCTGTTCCTCCTCCACGCACTCGTCCTATGGTGCGTGTCTCCAGCCCGGTACCACCAATTCCGGCACCACGCACCAAGCCTCCTGTGCGTCTCCAGAGTCCTGTGCATCCTGTTGCTGCTCCCCGCATTAGCCCTGAGATGCGTGTCCCCAGCCCGGTACCACCAGTTCCGGCACCACGCACTAGGCCTAATGTGCGTCCCCAGGGTCCAGTATGCCCTGTTCCTTCACCCCGCACTAGCCTGAAGGTGCGTGTCCTTAGCCCGGTGCCTCCAGTTCCGGCACCACGCACCAGGCCTACAGTGCGTCTCAGCCGGTCAGAGTCTGCCGTCTGCCAAGCAGCGCCTGAACTGCCCGTCTGCCAAGCAGCGCCTGAACTGCCCGTCTGCCAAGCGGCGCCTGAACTGCCCGTCTGCCAAGCGGCGCCTGAACTGCCCGTCTGTCAAGCGGCGCCTGAACTGCCCGTCTGTATTGAGCCTTCAAAGCCGCCCGTCTGCCATGAGCCTGCAAAGCCGCCCGTCTGCCATGAGCCTACAGAGCCGTCCGCCAGACAGGAGCCGCTAGAGCCTTCCGCCAGACAGGAGCCGCTAGAGCCTTCCGCCAGACCGGATCAGCCAGAGCCTTCCGCCAGACCGGATCAGCCAGAGCCTTCCGCCAGACCGGATCAGCCAGAGCCTTCCGCCAGACCGGATCAGCCAGAGCCGTCAGCTAGCCATGAGCGTCCAGAGCCGTCAGCGAGCCATGAGCGTCCAGAGCCGTCAGCCAGCCATGAGCGTCCAGAGCCGTCAGCCAGCCATGAGCGTCCAGAGCCGTCAGCCAGCCATGAGCGTCCAGAGCCGTCAGCTAGCCATGAGCGTCCAGAGCCGTCAGCCAACCATGAGCTGTCCCTCAGTCCAGAGCTGCCATCTATCCAGAACTGCCCCTCAGTCCAGAGCTGTCTCTCTGTCCGGAGTTGCCCTTCAGTCCGGAGTTGCCCCTCTATCCTGAGCTACCTCTCTATCCTGAGCTACCTCTCTATCCTGAGCTACCTCTCTATCCTGAACTACCTATCTGTCCTGAGCTACCTTGTCCCGGAGCTGTCCCTTATTTTGATGTTACCCGGTATATTAGGTGGGTGGAGTAAGAGGGTGGTCATTCTGAGGGAGAGACGTAAGCTGGGATTGACTATGGTGGGGTGGGGACCTCGCCCAGAGCCTGAGCCACCACCGTGGTCAGATGCCCACCCTGACCCTCCCCTAGACTTTGTGCTGGTGCGCCCGGAGTTCGCACCTTAAGGGGGGGGGTTATGTCACGTTCCTGACCTGTTTTCTGTTAGTTTTGTATGTGTTAGTTGGTCAGGACGTGAGTTTGGGTGGGCAGTCTATGTTTTCTGTTTCTATGTTGGTTTAAAGGGTGACCTAATATGGCTCTCAATTAGAGGCAGGTGGTTTTCATTTCCTCTGATTGAGAGTCATATTAAGGTAGGTGTTTTCACACTGTTTGTTTGTGGGTGGTTGTCTCCTGTGTCTGTGTCTATGTTGCACCATACGGGACTGTTTCGTTCGTTCGTCATTTTGTGTAGTCATTTTCCTGTTCGTGAGTTCTTCGTGTTTCATGTAAGTTCGTCGTCCAGGTCTGTCTACTCAGTTTGTTGTTTTGTTAGTTTATAGTGAAGTTCGTGTTTTCGTCTTTTCTTTAAATAAATCATGTCAACTCAAGAAGCTGCATTTTGGTTCAATCCCTGCTCCTCCTCTTCGGATGAAGAGGAGGAGGAACGCCGTTACAAGAGCTGTCCCCTGATAAGATGTTTGAGGCTAAACAACATTGAAGTGTCTTATTTTTCTCCAGTTTCTCTCGTATTTACCTATTGTCATAAAAGATCAAGTGTAGAAACAGATTTTTGAGCGGAATACAAAAACACTTTCAGGACCTAACTAAAGAACTTTGAAACCAGACACACACACACACACACCACAATGGAAGTGTGTTTCAATGGAAATAATATTTAAAATTAAATCCCATTACGTACAGTACGTACATATCCCAACCAGAACCCATGGATTACAGGCAACATCCGCACTGAGCTAAAGGCTAGAGCTGCCGCTTTCAAGGAGAGGGACACTGATCCGGACGCTTATAAGAAATCCTGCTATAGCCTCAAACGAACCATCAAACAGGCAAAGCATCAATACAGGACTAAGATGTAATCCTACTACACCGGCTCTGATGCTAGTCGGATGTGGCAGGGCTTGCAAACTATTACGGACTACAAAGGGACACCCAGTTGCGAGCTGCCCAGTGATGTGAGCCTACCAGAAGAGCTAAATGTATTTTATGCCAAGCAACAGTGAAGCATGCATGAGAGGACCAGCTGTTCCAGAGCTGTTCCAGAAAACACTTTCAGGACCAAACTGGAGATTACTGAAACCAGACACAGACACGCACCACAGGAGGTTGGTGGCACCTTAATTGGGGAGGTCGTGCTTGTGGTCATGTCTGAAGCGGAATAGGTGGAATGATAACAAATATATCAAACATATTGTCTCCAGGTGTTTAATGCCATTCCATCTTTCCATTCCAGTTATTATTATGAGCTGTCCTCCCTTCAGCAGCGACAATGGAAGTGTATTTCAGTGCAAATGATATTTCACATCAAATCCCATTAACATCCCTGCCCGACAGTCTTATAGCCTTAGAGGAATATACCACCAGCCTAGCAATCAAATGATCATTTAGATGAAAGTGACATCTTGAGAACTTGAGGTGTCAGAGTTCAGGCAGAAACAATCCTGTACCCTACAGAGTCCAGGGTCCACAGGAGCCTAGACACACAGGAAATATCCTCAGTTTCATTACAGACCAATAATTCAATTACTGACAGGTGCCTCTCAGCTCTTATCTTGTGGGGAGGAGTTGGGATGTCTGTGGAAGCGCATTGGAGTGGAAGATCTCCACCAATACGCTCCTGGATTTCCTCTGAGGTTTTGAGAAGGAAGCCAGAAGAGAGGGAGCAAGGAATTTTGAGATCCACTTCAGACATCCACTGGTTGTATTTATTTCTGGCTTCCATGTGTCGCTGTTGGCTGAAGAGAACAGCGGGGGTACAGAGAGTGTGGGACTGTGTTTCCCTAAGTTTGGGTGGTGTGAGCTCACACGTAGTCTGACACCTCCTTCAGACTCACACACACACACACACACACACACACACACACACACACACACACACACACACACACACACACACACACACACACACACACACACACACACACACACACACACAGGCATACAAAAAATCGAATCAATTGTTCTTTGTCACATGCTTCATAAACAACAGGTGTGGAATGCTTAGTTACGAGCCCTTCCCAACAATGTAGAGAGAAACAAAGAGAAATAATATAAAAATAATAACACAAGGAATAAATACACAATGAGTAACGATAACCTGGCTATACACACAATGAGTAACGATAACCTGGCTATACACACAATGAGTAACGATAACCTGGCTATACACACAATGAGTAACGATAACCTGGCTATACACACAATGAGTAACGATAACCTGGCTATACACACAATGAGTAACGATAACCTGGCTATACACACAATGAGTAACGATAACCTGGCTATACACACAATGAGTAACGATAACCTGGCTATACACACAATGAGTAACGATAACCTGGCTATACACACAGAGAGTAACGATAACCTGGCTATACACACAATGAGTAACGATAACCTGGCTATACACACAATGAGTAACGATAACCTGGCTATACACACAATGAGTAACGATAACCTGGCTATACACACAATGAGTAACGATAACCTGGCTATACACACAATGAGTAACGATAACCTGGCTATACACACAATGAGTAACGATAACCTGGCTATACACACAATGAGTAACGATAACCTGGCTATACACACAATGAGTAACGATAACCTGGCTATACACACAATGAGTAACGATAACCTGGCTATACACACAATGAGTAACGATAACCTGGCTATACACACAATGAGTAACGATAACCTGGCTATACACACAATGAGTAACGATAACCTGGCTATACACACAATGAGTAACGATAACCTGGCTATACACACAATGAGTAACGATAACCTGGCTATACACACAATGAGTAACGATAACCTGGCTATACACACAATGAGTAACGATAACCTGGCTATACACACAATGAGTAACGATAACCTGGCTATACACACAATGAGTAACGATAACCTGGCTATACACACAATGAGTAACGATAACCTGGCTATACACACAATGAGTAACGATAACCTGGCTATACACACAATGAGTAACGATAACCTGGCTATACACACAATGAGTAACGATAACCTGGCTATACACACAATGAGTAACGATAACCTGGCTATACACACAATGAGTAACGATAACCTGGCTATACACACAATGAGTAACGATAACCTGGCTATACACACAATGAGTAACGATAACCTGGCTATACACACAATGAGTAACGATAACCTGGCTATACACACAATGAGTAACGATAACCTGGCTATACACACAGAGAGTAACGATAACCTGGCTATACACACAGAGAGTAACGATAACCTGGCTATACACACAGAGAGTAACGATAACCTGGCTATACACACAATGAGTAACGATAACCTGGCTATACACACAATGAGTAACGATAACCTGGCTATACACACAATGAGTAACGATAACCTGGCTATACACACAATGAGTAACGATAACCTGGCTATACACACAATGAGTAACGATAACCTGGCTATACACACAGAGAGTAACGATAACCTGGCTATACACACAATGAGTAACGATAACCTGGCTATACACACAATGAGTAACGATAACCTGGCTATACACACAATGAGTAACGATAACCTGGCTATACACACAATGAGTAACGATAACCTGGCTATACACACAATGAGTAACGATAACCTGGCTATACACACAATGAATAACGATAACCTGGCTATACACACAGAGAGTAACGATAACCTGGCTATACACACAATGAGTAACGATAACCTGGCTATACACACAATGAGTAACGATAACCTGGCTATACACACAATGAGTAACGATAACCTGGCTATACACACAATGAGTAACGATAACCTGGCTATACACACAGAGAGTAACGATAACCTGGCTATACACACAATGAGTAACGATAACCTGGCTATACACACAATGAGTAACGATAACCTGGCTATACACACAATGAGTAACGATAACCTGGCTATACACACAATGAGTAACGATAACCTGGCTATACACACAATGAGTAACGATAACCTGGCTACACACACAGAGAGTAACGATAACCTGGCTATACACACAATGAGTAACGATAACCTGGCTATACACACAATGAGTAACGATAACCTGGCTATACACACAGAGAGTAACGATAACCTGGCTATACACACAGAGAGTAACGATAACCTGGCTATACACACAATGAGTAACGATAACCTGGCTATACACACAGAGAGTAACGATAACCTGGCTATACACACAATGAGTAACGATAACCTGGCTATACACACAATGAGTAACGATAACCTGGCTATACACACAATGAGTAACGATAACCTGGCTATACACACAATGAGTAACGATAACCTGGCTATACACACAGAGAGTAACGATAACCTGGCTATACACACAGAGAGTAACGATAACCTGGCTATACACACAGAGAGTAACGATAACCTGGCTATACACACAGAGAGTAACGATAACCTGGCTATACACACAATGAGTAACGATAACCTGGCTATACACACAATGAGTAACGATAACCTGGCTATACACACAGAGAGTAACGATAACCTGGCTATACACACAATGAGTAACGATAACCTGGCTATACACACAATGAGTAACGATAACCTGGCTATACACACAGAGAGTAACGATAACCTGGCTATACACACAATGAGTAACGATAACCTGGCTATACACACAATGAGTAACGATAACCTGGCTATACACACAATGAGTAACGATAACCTGGCTATACACACAGAGAGTAACGATAACCTGGCTATACACACAATGAGTAACGATAACCTGGCTATACACACAATGAGTAACGATAACCTGGCTATACACACAATGAGTAACGATAACCTGGCTATACACACAATGAGTAACGATAACCTGGCTATACACACAATGAGTAACGATAACCTGGCTATACACACAATGAGTAACGATAACCTGGCTATACACACAATGAGTAACGATAACCTGGCTATACACACAATGAGTAACGATAACCTGGCTATACACACAATGAGTAACGATAACCTGGCTATACACACAGAGAGTAACGATAACCTGGCTATACACACAATGAGTAACGATAAACTGGCTATACACACAGAGAGTAACGATAACCTGGCTATACACACAATGAGTAACGATAACCTGGCTATACACACAATGAGTAACGATAACCTGGCTATACACACAATGAGTAACGATAACCTGGCTATACACACAGAGAGTAACGATAACCTGGCTATACACACAATGAGTAACGATAACCTGGCTATACACACAGAGAGTAACGATAACCTGGCTATACACACAATGAGTAACGATAACCTGGCTATACACACAATGAGTAACGATAACCTGGCTATACACACAGAGAGTAACGATAACCTGGCTATACACACAGAGAGTAACGATAACCTGGCTATACACACAGAGAGTAACGATAACCTGGCTATACACACAGAGAGTAACGATAACCTGGCTATACACACAGAGAGTAACGATAACCTGGCTATACACACAGAGAGTAACGATAACCTGGCTATACACACAATGAGTAACGATAACCTGGCTATACACACAATGAGTAACGATAACCTGGCTATACACACAATGAGTAACGATAACCTGGCTATACACACAATGAGTAACGATAACCTGGCTATACACACAGAGAGTAACGATAACCTGGCTATACACACAATGAGTAACGATAACCTGGCTATACACACAGAGAGTAACGATAACCTGGCTATACACACAATGAGTAACGATAACCTGGCTATACACACAATGAGTAACGATAACCTGGCTATACACACAATGAATAACGATAACCTGGCTATACACACAGAGAGTAACGATAACCTGGCTATACACACAGAGAGTAACGATAACCTGGCTATACACACAGAGAGTAACGATAACCTGGCTATACACACAGAGAGTAACGATAACCTGGCTATACACACAATGAGTAACGATAACCTGGCTATACACACAATGAGTAACGATAACCTGGCTATACACACAGAGAGTAACGATAACCTGGCTATACACACAGAGAGTAACAATAACCTGGCTATACACACAGAGAGTAACGATAACCTGGCTATACACACAGAGAGTAACGATAACCTGGCTATACACACAGAGAGTAACGATAACCTGGCTATACACACAATGAGTAACGATAACCTGGCTATACACACAGAGAGTAACGATAACCTGGCTATACACACAATGAGTAACGATAACCTGGCTATACACACAATGAGTAACGATAACCTGGCTATACACACAGAGAGTAACGATAACCTGGCTATACACACAGAGAGTAACGATAACCTGGCTATACACACAGAGAGTAACGATAACCTGGCTATACACACAGAGAGTAACGATAACCTGGCTATACACACAGAGAGTAACGATAACCTGGCTATACACACAGAGAGTAACGATAACCTGGCTATACACACAGAGAGTAACGATAACCTGGCTATACACACAGAGAGTAACGATAACCTGGCTATACACACAGAGAGTAACGATAACCTGGCTATACACACAGAGAGTAACGATAACCTGGCTATACACACAGAGAGTAACGATAACCTGGCTATACACACAGAGAGTAACGATAACCTGGCTATACACACAGAGAGTAACGATAACCTGGCTATACACACAGAGAGTAACGATAACCTGGCTATACACACAGAGAGTAACGATAACCTGGCTATACACACAGAGAGTAACGATAACCTGGCTATACACACAGAGAGTAACGATAAGCTGGCTATACACACAGAGAGTAACGATAACCTGGCTATACACACAATGAGTAACGATAACCTGGCTATACACACAGAGAGTAACGATAACCTGGCTATACACACGAGTAACGATAACCTGGCTATACACACAGAGAGTAACGATAACCTGGCTATACACACAATGAGTAACGATAACCTGGCTATACACACAGAGAGTAACGATAACCTGGCTATACACACAATGAGTAACGATAACCTGGCTATACACACAGAGAGTAACGATAACCTGGCTATACAGACAATGAGTAACGATAACCTGGCTATACACACAGAGAGTAACGATAACCTGGCTATACACACAATGAGTAACGATAACCTGGCTATACACACAGAGAGTAACGATAACCTGGCTATACACACAGAGAGTAACGATAACCTGGCTATACACACAGAGAGTAACGATAACCTGGCTATACACACAATGAGTAACGATAACCTGGCTATACACACAGAGAGTAACGATAACCTGGCTATACACACAATGAGTAACGATAACCTGGCTATACACACAGAGAGTAACGATAACCTGGCTATACACACAATGAGTAACGATAACCTGGCTATACACACAGAGAGTAACGATAACCTGGCTATACACACAATGAGTAACGATAACCTGGCTATACACACAGAGAGTAACGATAACCTGGCTATACACACAGAGAGTAACGATAACCTGGCTATACACACAGAGAGTAACGATAACCTGGCTATACACACAATGAGTAACGATAACCTGGCTATACACACAGAGAGTAACGATAACCTGGCTATACACACAATGAGTAACGATAACCTGGCTATACACACAGAGAGTAACGATAACCTGGCTATACACACAGAGAGTAACGATAACCTGGCTATACACACAATGAGTAACGATAACCTGGCTATACACACAATGAGTAACGATAACCTGGCTATACACACAATGAGTAACGATAACCTGGCTATACACACAATGAGTAACGATAACCTGGCTATACACACAATGAGTAACGATAACCTGGCTATACACACAATGAGTAACGATAACCTGGCTATACACACAATGAGTAACGATAACCTGGCTATACACACAATGAGTAACGATAACCTGGCTATACACACAATGAGTAACGATAACCTGGCTATACACACAGAGAGTAACGATAACCTGGCTATACACACAATGAGTAACGATAACCTGGCTATACACACAGAGAGTAACGATAACCTGGCTATACACACAGAGAGTAACGATAACCTGGCTATACACACAGAGAGTAACGATAACCTGGCTATACACACAGAGAGTAACGATAACCTGGCTATACACACAATGAGTAACGATAACCTGGCTATACACACAATGAGTAACGATAACCTGGCTATACACACAGAGAGTAACGATAACCTGGCTATACACACAATGAGTAACGATAACCTGGCTATACACACAATGAGTAACGATAACCTGGCTATACACACAATGAGTAACGATAACCTGGCTATACACACAGAGAGTAACGATAACCTGGCTATACACACAGAGAGTAACGATAACCTGGCTATACACACAGAGAGTAACGATAACCTGGCTATACACACAGAGAGTAACGATAACCTGGCTATACACACAATGAGTAACGATAACCTGGCTATACACACAGAGAGTAACGATAACCTGGCTATACACACAATGAGTAACGATAACCTGGCTATACACACAGAGAGTAACGATAACCTGGCTATACACACAGAGAGTAACGATAACCTGGCTATACACACAATGAGTAACGATAACCTGGCTATACACACAATGAGTAACGATAACCTGGCTATACACACAGAGAGTAACGATAACCTGGCTATACACACAATGAGTAACGATAACCTGGCTATACACACAGAGAGTAACGATAACCTGGCTATACACACAGAGAGTAACGATAACCTGGCTATACACACAATGAGTAACGATAACCTGGCTATACACACAGAGAGTAACGATAACCTGGCTATACACACAGAGAGTAACGATAACCTGGCTATACACACAGAGAGTAACGATAACCTGGCTATACACACAATGAGTAACGATAACCTGGCTATACACACAGAGAGTAACGATAACCTGGCTATACACACAATGAGTAACGATAACCTGGCTATACACACAGAGAGTAACGATAACCTGGCTATACACACAATGAGTAACGATAACCTGGCTATACACACAGAGAGTAACGATAACCTGGCTATACACACAGAGAGTAACGATAACCTGGCTATACACACAGAGAGTAACGATAACCTGGCTATACACACAGAGAGTAACGATAACCTGGCTATACACACAGAGAGTAACGATAACCTGGCTATACACACAGAGAGTAACGATAACCTGGCTATACACACAATGAGTAACGATAACCTGGCTATACACACAATGAGTAACGATAACCTGGCTATACACACAGAGAGTAACGATAACCTGGCTATACACACAGAGAGTAACGATAACCTGGCTATACACACAGAGAGTAACGATAACCTGGCTATACACACAGAGAGTAACGATAACCTGGCTATACACACAGAGAGTAACGATAACCTGGCTATACACACAGAGAGTAACGATAACCTGGCTATACACACAGAGAGTAACGATAACCTGGCTATACACACAGAGAGTAACGATAACCTGGCTATACACACAGAGAGTAACGATAACCTGGCTATACACACAGAGAGTAACGATAACCTGGCTATACACACAGAGAGTAACGATAACCTGGCTATACACACAATGAGTAACGATAACCTGGCTATACACACAATGAGTAACGATAACCTGGCTATACACACAATGAGTAACGATAACCTGGCTATACACACAATGAGTAACGATAACCTGGCTATACACACAATGAGTAACGATAACCTGGCTATACACACAATGAGTAACGATAACCTGGCTATACACACAGAGAGTAACGATAACCTGGCTATACACACAGTGAGTAACGATAACCTGGCTATACACACAGAGAGTAACGATAACCTGGCTATACACACAATGAGTAACGATAACCTGGCTATACACACAATGAGTAACGATAACCTGGCTATACACACAATGAGTAACGATAACCTGGCTATACACACAATGAGTAACGATAACCTGGCTATACACACAGAGAGTAACGATAACCTGGCTATACACACAATGAGTAACGATAACCTGGCTATACACACAATGAGTAACGATAACCTGGCTATACACACAGAGAGTAACGATAACCTGGCTATACACACAATGAGTAACGATAACCTGGCTATACACACAGAGAGTAACGATAACCTGGCTATACACACAATGAGTAACGATAACCTGGCTATACACACAGAGAGTAACGATAACCTGGCTATACACACAGAGAGTAACGATAACCTGGCTATACACACAGAGAGTAACGATAACCTGGCTATACACACAGAGAGTAACGATAACCTGGCTATACACACAGAGAGTAACGATAACCTGGCTATACACACAATGAGTAACGATAACCTGGCTATACACACAATGAGTAACGATAACCTGGCTATACACACAATGAGTAACGATAACCTGGCTATACACACAATGAGTAACGATAACCTGGCTATACACACAATGAGTAACGATAACCTGGCTATACACACAGAGAGTAACGATAACCTGGCTATACACACAGAGAGTAACGATAACCTGGCTATACACACAGAGAGTAACGATAACCTGGCTATACACACAGAGAGTAACGATAACCTGGCTATACACACAGAGAGTAACGATAACCTGGCTATACACACAGAGAGTAACGATAACCTGGCTATACACACAGAGAGTAACGATAACCTGGCTATACACACAGAGAGTAACGATAACCTGGCTATACACACAGAGAGTAACGATAACCTGGCTATACACACAGAGAGTAACGATAACCTGGCTATACACACAGAGAGTAACGATAACCTGGCTATACACACAGAGAGTAACGATAACCTGGCTATACACACAGAGAGTAACGATAACCTGGCTATACACACAGAGAGTAACGATAACCTGGCTATACACACAGAGAGTAACGATAACCTGGCTATACACACAGAGTACCAAAACTGAGTTGATGTGCGACTACGAGGTAGTTGAGGTAGATACTGTATGTCAATATAACTATGAAAAGTGACTAGGCAACAGGATAGATAACAAACAGTATCAGCAGCATATGTGGTGTGTGTGTGTGTGTGTGTGTGTGTGTGTGTGTGTGTGTGTGTGTGTGTGTGTGTGTGTGTGTGTGTGTGTGTGTGTGTGGGTGAACACGTTATGTGTGCGTTGGGGTGTCAGTGTAAGTGTGTGAGTATGTGGAAGCCCAGTGTGTATGCATAGAGTTAATGGCCAATGCTATTTAGCATTCTTGTTTAGCAGTCTTATGGCTTGTGGGTGAAAGACTTGGTGTACTGGTACTGCTTGCCATGCGGTAGTAGAGAGAACAGTCTATGACTTGGGTGTTTGGCAATTTTTGGGGCCTTTCTCTGACACCGCCTGGTAAAGAGATCCTGGATGGCAGGGAGCTCGGCCCCAGTGTTGTACTTACGGTCTGCTGCCATGCAGTTGCCGTACCAAGCAGTGATGAAGCCAGTCATTGTAAATAAGAATTTGTTCTTAACTGACTAGTTAAATAAAGGCAAAATAAAACATTTATAAAAAAGTGAAGATCTTGACCAACTCCACTACAGCCCCATCGACGTGGATGGGGGTACGCTCACCCCTTCATTTCCTGTAGTCCAAGATCAGCTCCTTTGTCTTGCATACGCAGATATACTCACAACATCTGCCCATGGGACTCATTGACAATGAATTATCAGCTGTCTCCTGTCCTAGCCTGTTTACAGATATATTTATTTTTACACCCACAAGCTCTACTCAGCAACTTCATCTCTCTCTTGCTCTCTCTCTATTTCTCTCTCCCTTCTCTTGTCCTTCCATACCTGCGAAATCCTATTACAGCTCTCTAATGACGTCAACCCTCTCTTCAACTCCTCTCAACTCTTTTGACGAGATGAAACTTAAAAGCATGTCCAAATGGAAGATGAGAAAGGCAGACTACCAGGGTATTATATCCTGTCTATGTCTGTGGTTTCTTCACCATTCAAGGGTCCTATCAATATGTTGCGGCTCCTCTGCTGTCTTTCATTGGTGTTCTACAGTACATCTACTCAACTTATTTCACCCACCGGGAGATGGACGTTATAGATTTTATTTCCTGAGTCACAGTGCACACTCTTCATGAACTAGCCTACTTGAGACAGATTCTTCTTCTACTGTATAACAAGAGTGTAAACTGCCAAATCCACGGTGAAATAGATTTATTTTGACAAATGGGTATTGCATCATCGGCCAGTAGAGTATGCGGTCATCCCAATAAACAAACAAAAATACATCTGTTACGCAGGGTGGAGCAGGTGAACAAAAGTGCAGACTCAGATGAGAAGACAGGGATAAGGTAACCACGGTATTTATTGAAAAGCGGGGGGGAGATGGGGTACAGGCCAGGGGGAGCTTGGGCGGGTAGCAGGGAACCAGGAACTGAGGCTGGGGCAAGGGGAGTAGGGGCAGGGTAAGCAGGTCCGGAGCAGAATCCAGGGAAGCAGTAGAGCGGGGGTCCAGGGCAAACGGCTTGAAATGCAGACTGACTGAGCAGAGGCTACGATCTGGCAGCGTGGAAGTGGCAGGGCTGAGTACTTGTAGAGGTCTTGATTATGGAACAGGTTGCAGCTGGTGGGGATCTGCTCTGACTCCAGCACACCTGTCTACACTCATACAATCAGATACACCCACACAGAGAGAGGGAGAGAGCACTGGGGGAGTGGCGGCACGTTAGGGAGACACAGGATGAGAAGTAGAGGGTGTGGCAGGGGCAGATGTAACACCGAGTTTAAACCACCCATTTTATACCTCCAGGTTTTGTGGTTTATGGCCAATATACCAAAGCTAAGGGCTGTATCCAGGCACTCTGTGTAACGGCTGTCCTCCTCCTCTTCGGATGAAGAGGAGGAGTAGGGATTGGACCAAAGCGCAGCGTGATAATTTGACAATGATTTTATTAAAGTAAAGACGAAAACCGAAAACACTTCAACAAACTACAAAATAACAAACAAACGTAGACTGACCTAAAACATGTGAACTTACATATAACGAAGAACGCACGAACAGGTACAGACTACAAACAAACGATACAGTCCCGTGTGGTAACATATACGGACACAGGAGACAATCACCCACAAACAAACAGTGTGAACAGCCTACCTTTATATGGTTCTCAATCAGAGGAAACGTCAAACACCTGTCCCTGATTGAGAACCATATAAGGCTAATTACAAATGACCTAAACATAGAAACACAAAACATAGAATGCCCACCCCAACTCACGCCCTGACCAACTAAACACATACAAAAATAACAGAAAACAGGTCAGGAACGTGACAGAACCCCCCCCTCAAGGTGCGAACTCCGGACGCACCACCAAAAGTCTAGGGGAGGGTCTGGGTGGGCATCTGTCCACGGTGGCGGCTCAGGCTCTGGGCGTGGTCCCCATCCCACCATAATAAATCCCTGCTTTTTTATCCCCCTCACAATGACCACCCTCCAAATAACCCCACCTAAATTAAGGGGCATCACCGGGATAAGGAGCAGCACCGGGATAAGGGGCAGCTCCGGACTGAGGGACGGCAGCTCCGGACTGAGGGACGGCAGCTCCGGACTGAGGGACGGCAGCTCCGGACTGAGGGACGGCAGCACCGGACTGGATGGCGGATCCTGGCTGGCTGGCTCTGGCGGATCCTGGCTGGCTGGCTCTGGCGGATCCTGACTGGATGACGGCTCTGGCGGATCCTGGCTGGATGACGGCTCTGGCTGGTCATGGCTGGATGACGGCTCTGGCTGGTCATGGCTGGATGACGGCTCTGGCTGGTCATGGCTGGATGACGGCTCTGGCTGGTCATGGCTGGATGACGGCTCTGGCTGGTCATGGCTGGATGACGGCTCTGGCTGGTCATGGCTGGATGACGGCTCTGGCTGGTCATGGCTCGCTGACGGCTCTGGCTGGTCATGGCTCGCTGACGGCTCTGGCTGGTCATGGCTCGCTGACGGCTCTGGCTGGTCATGTCTGGCGGAAGGCTCTGGCTGATCCTGTCTGGCAGAAGGCTCTGGCTGATCCTGTCTGGCGGAAGGCTCTGGCTGATCCTGTCTGGCGGAAGGCTCTGGCTGATCCTGTCTGGCGGAAGGCTTTGGCTGCTCCTGTCTGGCGGAAGGCTCTAGCGGCTCCTGTCTGGCGGAAGGCTCTAGCGGCTCCTGTCTGGCGGACGGCTCTGAAGGCTCATGGCAGACGGGCGGCTTTGCAGGCTCATGGCAGACGGGCGGCTTTGAAGGCTCAGTACCGACGGGCAGTTCATGCGGCGCTTGGCAGACGGACAGTTCAGACGGCGTTGGGCAGACGGGCAGTTCAGGCGCCGTTGGGCAGACGGGCAGTTCAGGCGCCGTTGGGCAGACGGGCAGTTCAGGCTCCGCTGGGCAGACGGACAGTTCAGGCACCGCTTGGCAGACGGGCAGTTCAGGCGCCGCTTGGCAGACGGCAGACTCTGGCCGGCTGAGACGCACTGTAGGCCTGGTGCGTGGTACCGGAACTGGAGGTACCGGGCTAAGGACACGCACCATCAGGCTAGTGCGGGGAACAACAACAGGGCACACTGGACTCTCAAGGCGTACTATAGGCCTGGTGCGTGGTACCGGCACTGGTGTTACCGGGCTGAGGGCACGCACATCAGGGCGAGTACGGGGAGAAGGAACAGTGCGTACAGGGCTCTGGAGACACACAGGAGGCTTGGTGCGTGGTGTAGGCACTGGTGGTACTGGGCTGAGGGCACGCACATCAGGGCGAGTACGGGGAGAAGGAACAGTGCGTACAGGGCTCTGGAGACGCACAGGAGGCTTGATGCGTGGTGCCGGGACTGGAGGCACTGGGCTGGAGACACGCACCACAGGGAGAGTGCGTGGAGGAGGAACAGGGCTCTGGAGACGCACTGGAAGCCTGGTGCGTGGTGTAGGCACTGGTGGTACTGGCCTGGAGCGGGGAGGTGGCGCCGGAAATACCGGACCGTGCAGGCGTACTGGCTCCCTTGAGCACTGAGCCTGCCCAACCTTACCTGGTTGTATGCTCCCCGTCGCCCGACCAGTGTGGGGAGGTGGAATAACCCGCACCGGGCTATGTAGGCGAACCGGGGACACCATGCGTAAGGCTGGTGCCATGTAAGCCGGCCTGAGGAGACGCACTGGTGGCCAGATGTGTAGAGCCGGCTTCATGGCACTTGGCTCAATGCTCAATCTGGCCCGGCCGATACGAGGAGCTGGTATGTACCGCACCGGGCTATGCACACGTACAGGAGACACCATGCGCTCTACTGCGTAACACGGTGTCTGCCCGTACTCTCGCTCTCCACGGTAAGTACAGGGAGTGGGCGCAGGTCTCCTACCTGACTTCGCCACTCTCCCTTTTAGCCCCCCCCCCCCCAATACATTTTTGGGGTTTACTCACAGGCTTCCTACCGCGTCGTCGTGCTGCCTCCATTCGCCGGTATCCCTCCTCGCACTGCGCCAGAGAATCCCAGGCGGGCTCCGGCACTCGCCCTGGGTTGATCGCCCACCTGTCGATCTCCTCCCACGTAGTGTAGCCCAGATCCTTCTCCTGCTTCCGAGCTAGCTCCTCGAAATGCCGCCTCTCTGCTTTCGCTGCCTCCAGCTCAGCTTTGGGGCGGCGATATTCTCCTGGTTGAGCCCAGGGTCCCTTTCCGTCCAATATTTCCTCCCAAGTCCACGAGTCCTGGTTCTTTGGCCGCTGCTGCTGGTTCCTCTCACGCTGCTTGATCCATGGTAGGTGGGTGGTTCTGTAACGGCTGTCCTCCTCCTCTTCGGATGAAGAGGAGGAGTAGGGATTGGACCAAAGCGCAGCGTGATAATTTGACATAATGATTTTATTAAAGTAAAGACGAAAACCGAAAACACTTCAACAAACTACAAAATAACAAACGAACGTAGACTGACCTAAAACATGTGAACTTACATATAACGAAGAACGCACGAACAGGTACAGACTACAAACAAACGATACAGTCCCGTGTGGTAACATATACGGACACAGGAGACAATCACCCACAAACAAACAGTGTGAACAGCCTACCTTTATATGGTTCTCAATCAGAGGAAACGTCAAACACCTGTCCCTGATTGAGAACCATATAAGGCTAATTACAAATGACCTAAACATAGAAAGACAAAACATAGAATGCCCACCCCAACTCACGCCCTGACCAACTAAACACATACAAAAATAACAGAAAACAGGTCAGGAACGTGACACTCTGTGTTGCCTCGTGCATAAGAACAGCCCTTAGCCATGGTATACTGGCCAAATACCACACCCCCTCGGGCCTTATTGCTTAATTATAAACTGGGTGGTTCGAGCTCTGGCTGAAAGCCGTGGTATATCAGACCGGGTATGACAAAACATTTATTTTTACTGTTCTAATTACAGTTTATAATAGCAAAAAGGCACCTTGGGGGTTTGTGGCTGTGTCCAGAGACTCTGCGTTGCGTCGTGCATAAGAACAGCCCTTAGCAGTGGTATATTGGCCATATACCACACCCCCTTGGGCCTTATTGCTTAAATATACCATGCCTAAGGGCTGTTCCTATGCACGACACAAAGCGGAGCACCTGGATACAGCCCTTGGAAGTGGTATGTTGGCCATATACTGTACCAAACTCCTTAGTGCCTTACTGATATTTAAAACGGTTACCAACATAAATACAGCGCCTTTGGAAAGTATTCAGACCCCTTGACTTTTTCCACATTTTGTTACGTTACAGCCTTATTCTAAAATGTATTAAATTGTTTTTTCCCCCTCATTAATCTACCCACAATACCCCATAATGATAAAAACAGTTTTTTCGAAATATCACATTTATGTTAGTATTCAGACCGTTAGTACTTTGTTGAAGCAGCTTTGGCAGCGATTACAGCATCAAGTCTTCTTGGGTATGACACTACAAGCTTGGCACATCCGTATTTGGGGAGTTTCTCCCATTATTCTCTGCAGATCCTCTCAAGCTCTGGCAGGTTGTATTGGGAATGTTGCTGCACAGCTATTTTCAGGTCTCGCCAGAGATGTTCAATTGAGTTCAAGTCCGGGCTCTGGCTGGGCCACTCAAGGTCATTCAGAGACTTGTCCCGAAGCCACTCCTGCGTTGTCTTGGCTGTGTGCTTAGTGTCATTGTTCTGTTGGAGGTGAACCTTCATCCCAGTCTGAGGTCCTGAGCGCTCTGGAGCCGGATTTCATCAAGGATCTCTCTGTACTTTGCTCTGTTCATCTTTCCCTCAATCCTGACTAGTCTCCCAGTCCAAGCCGCTGAAAAACATCCCCACTGCATGATGCTGCTACCACCATGCTTCACCGTAGGGATGGTGCCAGGTTTCCTCCAGACATGACACTTGGCATTTTAGCCAAAGAGTTCAAGCTTGGATTCATCAGAGAGTCTTTAGGTGCATTTTGGCAAACTCCAAGCGGGCTGTCATGTGCCTTTTACTGAGGAGTGGCTTCTGTCTGGCCACTACCATAAAGACCTGATTGGTGGAGTGCTGCAGAGATGGTTGTCCATCTGGAAGGTTCTCCCATCTCCACAGAGGAACTCTAGAGACCTGTCAGAGTGACCTTCGGGTTCTTGGTCACCTCCCTGACAAAGGCCCATCTCCCCCGATTGCTCAGTTTGGCTGGGTGACCAGCTCTAGGAAGAGTCTTGGTGGTTCCAAACTTCTTCCATTTAAGAATGATGGAGGCCAATGTGTTCTTGGTGACCTTCAATGCTGCAGACATGTTTTGGTACCCTTCCCCAGATCTGTGCCTCGACACAATCCTGTCTCGGAGGTCTACGGACAATTCCTTCGACCTCATGGCTTGGTTTTTGCTCTGACATGCACTGTCAACTGTGGGACCTTATATAGACAGGTGTTTGCCTTTCCAAATCATATTCAATCAATTTAATTTACCACAGGTGGACTCCAATCAAGTTGTATAAACATCTCAAGGATGACCAATGGAACTAGGATGCACCTGAGCTCAATTTTGAGTCTCATAGGAAAGGGTCCCGCTTTTTTTCAGCAAAAAACTCTAGAAACCTGTTTTGGTTTTGTCATTAGGGAGTAATCTGTGTAGATTGCTGAGGATGAAAAAAAATGACATCTATTTTAGAATAAGGCTGTAACGTAACAAAATATGGAACAAGTCAAGGGGTCTGAATACTTTCCAAAGGCACTGTATAACAGTAAACAATTCATTTTGCATCATACCCCTGGTATATTGTCTGATATACACACGGCTGGAATCCTGTTTCAGCCAATCAGCATTAAGGACCTAAACTATCCGGTTCCTAAATAACATTCATTGTCAAGAGACCGGATGTGGTTGAGGATTGAACAAACTGAGTCAGAGACTCTGATCCCCAGTGACACCTCATGACCAGACTCAAGGAACTCCAACTTACTTTGATCTCAACTTCACAAAAAGACAAACGCCAATACAACGCCCACACAGATGCCAATACAACGCCCACACAGATGCCAATACAACGCCCACACAGATGCCAATACAACGCCCACACAGATGCCAATACAACGCCCACACAGATGCCAATACAACGCCCACACAGATGCCAATACAACGCCCACACAGATGCCAATACAATACCCACACAGATGCCAATACAACGCCCACACAGATGCCAATACAACGCCCACACAGATGCCAATACAACGCCCACACAGATGCCAATACAACGCCCACACAGATGCCAATACAACGCCCACACAGATGCCAATACAATACCCACACAGATGCCAATACAACAAAAATGTGTCCATTTCAATCTCTGAATTGGC
Source organism: Salvelinus namaycush (assembly GCF_016432855.1). Classification (NCBI taxonomy): domain Eukaryota; kingdom Metazoa; phylum Chordata; class Actinopteri; order Salmoniformes; family Salmonidae; genus Salvelinus; species Salvelinus namaycush. The sequence goes on along the minus strand of NC_052320.1, from coordinate 7,397,046 downwards.
ACGTTTTCACCAAATCAATTTAAATGTATTTCCAAGAAGCACTTGCATGAGTTGCTTCCATCTTCAATTCAACTTTGAAAATAATAAACTGCGAAACATCGTTCACGGTTCAGTATAACTGAACTATAATGACACAGGCTCAAGCACTATAATATGTGATAACTGGCTGCAGCAGATACAAACACGCTCCAGCAATACAGCTTCGGTGCAGTATTATTTCAAGGAGAACAGGCTGGTTTAAAACCACAGAATGAGAATGTTGCTTCATTACAATTCCATGTTCCTAACAGCAGGGTAGCAGAACATCAGCAAATAAAATCAATATCTGGCAAGAAAATGCCACACCTGCAGCTAACTGTCATGCTTCTATAGAAACACCCACAGCCAGGTCACAGAGAGCAAACATGCCCAACGCCTGTACATGTTCAAGTGGTCATCATGGTTGTCACAACATGCAACATGGTTCAACATAAACATTTGTCAACACTGAAATTGGGACAAGTTGTGCTGTACAAATTCCTTTTAAGTTTATATCAATGTCATAAACATCAGTGTCATAAATGTATATGTCATGAATCACCTCGTTTTACAGTTGACCCAATATCATTGAATCACTTGAAAAATTATCACGTATTATTGTAAAGATCCAAGAGTGATCTATTGGTAACAGGGAAAGGAGATGATTGTAGACTACAGGAAAAGGAGGACCAAGCACGCCCCTAATTTCATTGACGGAGATGTAGTGGTGCAGGTTGAGAGCTTCAAGTTCCTTGGTGTCCACATCACCAACAAACTATCATGGTCCAAACACACAAAGACAGTCGTGAAGAGGGCATGACAAAGCCTATTCCCCCTCGGGAGACTGAAAAGATTTGGCATGGTTAACAGTGTCATGTCCTCAGATCCTCAAAAAGTTCTACAGCTGCACCATCGAGCGCATCCTGACTGGTTGCATCACTGCCTGGTCTGGCAACTGCTCGGCCTCTGACCGCAAGGCACTACAGAGGGTAGTGCATACAGCCCAGTATATCACTGGGGCCAAGCTTCCTGCCATCCAGGACCTCTACACCAGGCGGTGTCAGAGGAAGGCCCTAAAAATTGTCAAAGACTCCAGCCACCCCAGTCATAGACTGTTCTCTCGCATGGCAAGCGGTACCGGAGCGCCAACTCTAGGTCCAAAAGGCTTCTTAACAGCTTCTACCCCAAAGCCATAACAGCTAATCAAACGGCTTCCCAGACTATTTGCATTGCCCCCCCTCTTTTATACTGCTGCTAGTCTCTGTTTCTTAGCTATGCATAGTCCCTTTACCTCTACCTACATGTACATATTACCTCAATTACCTCAACTAACCTGTGCCCCCGCACATTAACTCTGTACCGCTACACCCTTTATATCGCCTCGCTATTGTTATTTTACTGCTGCTCTTTAATTATTTGTTACTTTTATTTTTTTACTTACCTATTTTTTACTTAACACTTATTCTTCTTAAAACTGCATTGTTGGTCTAACACCTCCCAAACCCGGATCCGGGATCCCCCCCATCACAAAAGCTGACTAGCATAGCCTAGCCTAAAGCCACAGGGATATCATATAATAAAATGTTCATGAAATCACAAGTCCAAGACACCAAATGAAAGATACACATCTTGTGAATAAAGCCATCATTTCTGATTTTTTAAATGTTTTACAGGGAAGACAAAATATGTAAATCTATTAGCTAACCACGTTAGCAAAAGACACCACTCCCATACTCCACCATTTTCTTACTGCATCAGTAGCTATCACAAATTCGACCAAATAAAGATATAAATAGCCACTAACCAAGAAACAACCTCATCAGATGACAGTCTGATAACATATTTATTGTATAGCATAGGTTTTGTTAGAAAAATGTGCATATTTCAGGTATAAATCATAGTTTACAATTGCAGCCCCCATCACAACTCTCACTAAAATGACTAGAATAACTACAGAGACCATCGTGTATTAGCTAATTACTCATCATAAAACATTTCTTAAAAATACACAGCGTACAGCAATTGAAAGACACAGATCTTGTGAATCAAGACAATATTTCAGATTTTCTAAGTGTTTTACAGCGAAAACACAATATATCGTTATATTAGCTTACCACAATAGCAAACCAGACAACAGCATTGATTCCAGCCAAACATAGTGATAACGTATTCACCACCAAAATAAATTAATTTTTCACTAACCAGGTTTTGTTCGAAAATGTGCATATTTAGCAGCACAAATCGTGGTTATACAATGTGATCAGTGGCAACAGGTCATGCATTCTGGCCGGCGCCATCTTGGAAAGGCACCTAATCTAATCAATAAATAATCGTAAACTTGACTAAAAAATACAGGTTGGACATCAAATGAAAGATGCATTAGTTATTAATGCAACCGCTGAGTTAGATTTTTAAAATTAACGTTACTAGACATACAGCCAGACTAGTGCCGCAATAATGGCGGACAAATCCGTTTACATTTTTCCACATAAATACGGAATAACATCATAAATAGCTCTTACTTTTGGACGAGCTTCCATCAGAATCTTGGCCAAGTGGTCCTTTGTCCAAAAGAATCGTTGCTTGGTTGTAAAACGTCGTCTTCAACTTCGGAATTAGCAGCTACCAATAGCTATGTGGCTTCAACATGCCCAAATCCTCAAAACTCAATACTAAGGAAATTCCAAAAATAGCAATATACTCGCATAAACTGATATAACTCGGTTTAAAATAACTTCGTTATGATGTTTCTAACACCCATATCGAATTAAATTACAGACGGATATATCTAAGGTCGATAACTGAGCGTTTCAAAATGCCATCCTGAGGTCCTGCTTTGCGTAAAGACGAACGTCGAAAAGAGAGCTCCCCTCATTCCTTGGCCTTTTATAAACTCTGAGAACTACGTAGACACTCCATTCCACTTCTCATTGGTTACTGACATCCAGGGGAAGGCGGGTGCAGTTCATGTCGACCCATAGGATACATACAGAGCTTTAAACTGATCTGAGAACAGAGCTTCGTTTTCAGACCTTCGCAGTTCCTGTCATGGATTTCGCTGCAGAAAGAGTTCTGTTTCACCCACAGACATAATTCAAACGGTTTTAGAAACTAGAGAGTGTTTTCTATCCAATAGTAATAATAATATGCATATTGTACAAGCAAGAATTGAGTACGAGGCAGTTTAATTTGGATACGAATTTGTGCTATGTCGAAATGGCACCCCCCTAGTGGCAAGAATTAAGGGCTTGTAAGTAAACATTTCACTGTAAGGTCTACCTGTTGTATTCGGCGCATGTGACAAATACAATTTGATTTGATTTGACTGGGCCTGTCTAAATTGTTTTCTGCAAAAATTATCACTATTTGACTAACAATGGGGGCTTCAAGGGGAAAAAATGGTCCGGTGTAGGGGCCTCTAGGAAATAAATGCGCTGGTATGACAGCAACAGGGACGATTTCTGGTCCCTGTCCTCAAGGGAATAAATGGGCTGGTATGATAGCAATAGGGCGCAATTTCTGGTCCCAGTCCATCCCTGGTTGGTAATGAGTTAAAAATACCTGCAGTGTGACACTTTGACAACCTTTTTTAGGAATTTTCACAGAGCACTGCAACATCACCACTCCTCCACCCTACCTCACCCCACACCCCCACTTCCCCACCCTACCCTACCTCACCCCCGTCCCTGAGGAAGAGGGGAATGGGGAGAGGAAGAGAGGAGAGGAAAGAGGGGAGTGAGATGTGGAAGAGGAAGATGGGAGTGGGTTCAGGGCCATATACCAGCAGGTAAACATCCCCTCTGGCACAATGCAGCGCCATGCAGCAACATGCAACACCATGCAGCCTGCTGCAGCACTATACATGAATCATACCATAACGCAACTGTATGACCCATGCATTTTTCATTGATATAAACTTTCAGATCATAGCAGCCTAGGGACTATGGCCGTGGGGGATATAAGAGATGCAACGACTTCAGTCCCTAGGGACTGTGATTAGATAAACGATGGAATACATGCATGGAACAACAAAGGACCTGTAGGGATCCAAATGTTTAAATGTTGCATATTACAAAAGGTTAAAAGTGTCAGGTTTTAATAAGGAACTCCAGGCCATATTTCTTAGTTCTTGTATTTTGTAGATCCACAAATAAGGCAGAGAGTGCCTTAATCAGAGAGTCAACAAAGTGACCAAAGAGAACCCTGAAGGAGCTGCAAAGCTCCACAGCGGAGATTGGAGTATCTGTCCATAGGACCACTTTAAGCCGTAGACTCCACAGAGCTGGGCTTTATGGAAGAGTGGCCAGAAAAAAAGCCATTGCTTTTAAAGAAAAACATTAGCAAACATGTTTGGTGTTCACCAAAAGGCATGTGGGAGACCCCCCAAACATATGGAAGAAGGTACTCTGGTCAGATGAGACAAAAATGTAGCTTTTTGGCCATCAAGGAAAACGCTATGTCTGGCACAAACCCAACACCTCTCATCACCCCGAGAATACCATCCCCACAGAGAAGCATGGTGGTGGCAGCATCATGCTGTGGGGATGTTTTTCATCGGCAGGGACTGGGAAACTGGTCAGAATTGAAGGAATGATGGATGGTGCTAAATACAGGGAAATCATTTCTTCTTTCTTTCAATCTTCCAGAGATTTGAGACTGGGACGGAGGTTCACCTTCCAGCAGGACAATGACTCTAAGCATACTGCTAAAGCAACACTCAAGTGGTTTAAGGGGATACATTTAAATGTCTTGGAATGGCCTAGTCAATTGAGAATCTGTGGTATGACTTAAAGATTGCTGTACACCAGCGGAATCCATCCAACTTGAAGGAGCCGTAGAAGTTTTGCCTTGAAAAATGGGCAAAAATCCCAGTGGCTAGATGTGCCAAGCTTATAGAGACATATCCCAAGAGAATTGCAGCTGTAATTGCTGCAGATGGTGGCTCTACAAAGTATTGACTTTGGGGGGTGAATAGTTATGCACGCTCAAGTTTTCAGTTTTTTTTGTCTTATTTCTTGTTTGTTTCACAAGAAAATATATTTTGCATCTTCAAAGTGGTAGGCATGTTGTGTAAATCAAATGATACAAACCCCCCAAAAATCTACTTTCATTCCAGGTTGTAAGGCAAAAAAATAGGAAAAATGCCAAGGGGGGCGAATACTTTCACAAGGCACTATATGTTTGTTAGCCTATGTTGCTTGCTATGCTATTACACAAAGCGATTACAACCTAACTAGCGCATTATTGATTTTGTTAACTTTCATTGAGGTGACATAAAGGTTTTCTGTGATTGCATTGACTAGGTCCTGAGCTCAGTCAGGGGAATTTCCAATGCTGTCGGCTAACTTAAAAGACCTCTATTTATGCTGATATTTTGTATCTTTTGTGATATATTGAGTCTTTTGGGGCTTATGCCAAGGAGGTTGTAGGGTTCATTAAGTTCCTATTCTGAAAGTTTGATAAATTGTGCATAATGACATGTATATTTAATTGTGCAACACATGTATTTAAGGTGTCAGACTCATATATTGTATTTCAATGCAAATAAAGAGGCACCTCTGAAATATTTTGGAGCACCCTCAGCCACACAGGCCTCTTCAGAAATTATCTTGGCGCCTTGGGATGAGGGGCCTTCCACCTCCTCAGCCACACAGGTGTCTTCACAAATGTTGTCTGAGCCTGAGGATGAGGATGAAGACCCATTTGCTTCCACTTATCCACAGCAGGATTCTTCACGTGTGTTTGTGTAGCACGTGGACATACATGTGTGTGTGTGGGTACACACTTGTTTATGTGTGCATCACTGCATAACATAAACAAAATAAATAATTTCCCTTTTGCAAAGTTTTAAGTTTCCATGTTGTAGGTAACAATGATGATTTTATTATTACTGGGTATGTATGTGGGATGTTCCACCACTATAAATGCTGTGAATAACATGTGTAAACTAAAGCCCATGTGCTCTCCATCTCTTCTATATGATTGTGTTATTCTTTTTGTGTATTTGTGTGATAGATGATTTGTGCAATTTAGTTTTATTTTTGTGTTTCTTGTTAGCAATAGGATAATAGTGTAACAATTTGATTCTCTTATTTATTTGTATTTATATACTACAATTTGTTTTTATTTGTCTTTGTTACTTATTTTTTATATTTATGAGTCTTATTTCTGTATATATTTGTATATTTATATAGTTTTAAATGTTATGATTATTTATATGTGTTTTTCAAAATGTCTGATAAAAAAGTACAGTTAGTGCAAAATTGTGCTTTTTTTTGTTGAGGGGGCGCTGAAGGGGGTGTTCGCCCAGGGAGCCATACAAGCTAGGACCGCCACTGCTTCAACGAATGACTGATACTATGCTTCACATGTTTTAATAAATCCTCTTAAAGATTGGCCCCTTTTTTTTCAATTTTCGCCTAAAATGTCATACCCAAATCTAACTGCCTGTAGCTCAGGCCCTGAAGCAAGGATATGCATATTATTGGTACCATTTGAAAGGAAACACTTTGAAGTTTGTGGAAATGTTAAAAGGATGTAGGAGAATATAACACATTAGATCTGGTAAAAGATAATACAAAGAAAACAACCTTTTTTGTATTTTTTTTGTACCATCATCTTTGAAACGCAAGAGAAAGGCCATAATGTATTATCCCAGCCCAGCTGCAATTTAGATTTTGACCACTAGATGGCATAAGTGCAAAATATTAGACTGATTCAAAGAACCATTGCATTTCTGTTCAAAATGTATCAAGACTGCCAAAATGTGCCTAATTTGTTTATGAATAACTTTTCATGTTCAAAACTGTGCACTCTCCTCAAACAATAGCATGGTATTATTTCACTGTAATAGCTCCTATAAATTGGACAGTGCAGTTAGATTAACAAGAATTGAAGCTTTCTGCCAATATCAGATATGTCTAAATCCTGAGAAATGTTCTTGTTATTTACAACCTCATGCTAATCGCATTAGCCTACATTAGCTCAACCGTCCCACAGGGGACCCACCAATCCTGAAGAAGCTTTTAATCAATATTCTTATTCCTTGTGAAGAAAGGAATCGTACTCTTTGGGTCTAATGTCATGCTTGGTGTAAGTTGCAGAATCGATGTTTGTTCGCAACGGCTGTCAAAAGCGTTTAAGTAGGAATTTAGCAGCAGAGGAAGCAATTTAAAAAGACCTTTGGAAACACACACACACACACACTGACTGACTGCCAATCACTTTGACATCTTTAGCCATCTTTACAGGATCTCTTTCTGCTAATCAACCCGGCAAGCGGGCAGCAGCTCAATTAGCTGTCTCCAAGACATCCATCCATGTAGTCTCACGGTGCTGTGGCAGCTCCTATCTCTATAGTCTATAATGACTTCCTAGACGGATTGGGCTCTTGTCAATGACCACCACAATTAAGCGTTCAAGAGCACAGGCCACCACGATGAGAGCAGCTTTTTAGCAGTTAACTAGGGCAGAGCAAAAACCAACTGAAACCATAATCCACTTATCTTCAGTACCAATTAGATTTGTGTCATGTATCAAAGAATAGGACTATGGAACGTTTGAGGCCACTGAATGGATCATGGTGTTCGTTTTTCCGATGACAACTAGGCGCCACGGGCTCCATTTGAACAGCATGGTCATCATCACGAGTATTATGAATATAAGTGTACACGAGAATGTGCTATGACGTCGAGAACCCACCTACGTTTCTACAGCTGATTGGACTCGCGCAGATACCCAGCTATCATTTAATAAACAGAGGTGGACTGGACGTCTCACTTTCGTCGCGGATCTCGTCGCTACACTGCAGGAGCTATTCACGCCTTTCCTCACTCCATAACGCGCCTGGGCACACGCGCGGTGTAACAGAATATTACCACTTCGATCGGAAAACAGGTAAATAAGTATTTATTTTAGCTAAATATGCCCTGTATTGATGTATTATATATCTAGATGTTTTTAAATGATTGCTATGCTTGGCAAATGGCGTGCATATTTCAGGGACATTTGGAGACGCTGATAACCCAACCTTGGACGCAGCTGGGAAAAAAACATAAATGTTGGACTGTTGTTGTTGAAACATGATTGATGTCCTTGAAAACATCCGAAAAAAGCAAAATAACTGCCATTGTTTATTAATATAGACTTTAAATTCAAAATGCATGGCAACATTTCCGTGCGCATTATGCGTAATTTCAAACAAGAAGCCATTTCCTTTTGGGTCTTTTTATTTTCAAACATTTTTTAAAGATTGTATTGTAGAGTCATATCTGTCAGCTATATTATATTTATTGAGGGACAATATTAATTCGCGTAAAATCAGGCTCAAATGTGATGCGAGTTTGGTTTCCGCGGAGCTCTTATGATAATCCAAACTTTTCAAGTTGTTTGGCTATATTGTTGCTAACCCATCGTCACTCACCTTATAGGTGGTGGTAAAAAGATGAGAAGCGGCTTTTTGCTGGTGGCTCTGTTCGTCGCCATGAAACTCCACTCAAGCCAGTCCAGCTGCGAGGAACCTGCGGCTGGGGCACACAGATCAACCGACTCAAAGGTATGGAATTTTCTCAGCCAAACGTTTCAATTTAAATCTCAGGTTAGCGCGTAAATGTTCTGTTTTTCCTTCATACAATAAATAAGATTTGTGAATTCAAATGACTGATAAAATACACTATAGCGAATGACATTAAATGAGTTGGAATGAATTAATTCCTTCATATTTCACCAGACCTTGCCCACTGGGAACAAACGTTAGTTCAACGTCTAGTTTGATTTACATTTGGTTGAGTTGTCAACTAACGTGAATTCAACGTGAAATCAACAAAACTATTTACCATGTAATTGGATGTAGGTTAAAAGTTGGGTGAAAAAGAGACGCAATGCCATTCATTGATTACTTTTTGAAAACCCAAATCGTTTCCCAAGCTGATTCAACGTCATCACATTGATCTTTGGGGGGGTGGAATGACCATGAGTGCGTACAGTTTTTTAAATTCACTTTGGTGCAATTTTCACAAGTACAGTATGTGTTACATTTTCACAACTCTAAGCACACAAATCTAAACAGATCATCAATGGCTGGTGTTTCAAAACTCCCAAGTACATTTTCAATTGACTGAGTACAACAAGCTAATTCACAAAGTCTCTTGTCCACTGCACCAAATCACTCTTCCAATTTGGATACATATTCAATCTAAGTATCTTCTTTTCAAAATGTAATATCCTCTTTACTTGTTTATGTCATTTGTTAACAATACAATTAACTATCACTTAATCAAACTGCTCAACACTGATAACTACTGAAACAAATGTATGTAGTGCCTAGTTAACATTATAGTTTGATTACTGCTGAACACTGTACATTCTATATATTTACCTCATAAATGTGTCAATTTGACATAAATTTATGTTGGAGGGTAAAACCTAATCATATATGGATGTGGCTGTAAATACTACATCATCATTCTCCATCAGCCAGTGTTCTTCAACAGGACAAAGTAGAAATAGTCACTATGTGCTACCATTTGGAATTATAGTGTAGTGTACTGCTGAAATACCTAAATATACCTATATATATATATATATATATATATATATATATATATATATATATATAAAATATATATATACATATTATATTCCACTCGTTTTCTGAATTGCATTGATACACTGTAAGCAGAGACAGGCAATACTGTATCAGTTGACAAGTCAGGTAAAAAAAAAACGTGATCTTGAAAAATGTTGCATGAGGCACAAATGACATACAACACTGTGCTACGTTTTTACAGTAGCCAACTGCTTTACAATACCCCTATGTTTGATGATTTGTCCTACGTATGTCATTTATAAGGATAATTAAAACTATAAGATTTACATATTTCTCAATATGCTCACAATCTGCCATTGGATACAAATATACTGTATGGGAAATTATACTTACCATCTACTATTCTTTCTATTCAGCACTATAAAAACAAACTTCATTTTTTTTCTATTGGATTAAATGGTAGTTAAAATGACTAAATGGTTAGCCTATCGTTATCTGATGTATTGGTGACCAAACAAAATGTTCTCATGGTATTTCACAGAAAAGGTTTTGGCATGGATGACTCAGGTGTGAAAGATGTGGGAAACCCCAATGTATGCACCATCAAAGGTTTTGAACGTAAAATAGGAGGCATTACAAGTGTTATCAGTTTAGAGTTTTGTACCCGGGAGTATACCACTTACATCTAAAAACTTCTACAAGTGATTGAACAAAAAAAAAACACTGAATACAATCATGTGTTATCATTACAGGAGGGTCCCGGTTTGGGAAATCTCCAGCGGACCATTCTGAAGAGATATAACGGTCTGGATTATGACAGCTTCGTCGGGCTGATGGGGAGAAGGAGCGCTGGTAAGCGTCTGCTCTGTCTACACCACATCCTAGATCAATCAAATAAAGTGATTTAGAAATACCTTTTTACATCAGCAAGACAACAGTTGCCCTGGCCTAAAGAGATGGTGTTGTGTTGAGTCAAGCAATAGTCTTTCATGATGGATAGAAGTGTTTATACCAATGATACATTGGGTTGTACTGATAATTGTATTGTCACTGAGACTTCTCTGTTTTGACAAGATTGACAATTTGTCTTTATTTATTTCATAACATGTTCAATGCTGATGCTGGTGTTCACTGCTGGTAAATGACATTCTTCATAGGACTAATTCACTTTTTATTGGAGATCTATTGGGATTTATGATTTTTTGACAATTGACTTGTTTTTCCCCAGATATAAATGGTCTACCACCATCTCCCCATAAAAGTTAGTAATAACCCTTCATTTGCTGTTTCTTTTACATATCAATAGAATAGAATAGTTATTATCTTTAATAGAAAATTATGAGGCATTTCGTGTCATATAATAATAATTCATAAAGTGCTTTTTTCATACCCAAGGTACTAAAAAATGTAAATATACTGTGAGCACCTGCATTTGATAATGACCTAAGCCTTTTTTGTAACAGGGGAGATGGACGACGTCTTTGTTGGGCTTATGGGCAGAAGAAACTCGGAACTTGGTGAGTGTAGGTGGATGGGTATATGTTACTACCCTCAGAATGGAGATCTGAGAGCAGTAAGGTAGCAATATGAAATGCGGTGTAAAAAAGGAAGCACATGAGAATGTTTCAACTTTATCAAGTGACTCCGTTTTAATAATCAATCAAAAGTTAAATAAATGAATATTCATATCAAATAAGTTTACCTAAATAGGAAATTATTCTTAGATTGAATTTCAAGAAATAACAAAAATATGATTGACATTACCCAATGAAACAAAACACCATTCAGTATTTCAATCTCCTCCATGAACACACTAACATTCAGTCTCCCAGTCTTGTATAGCAAACGGCTCCATTTTATGATGACCACATCAGCAAGAGACAAACAGTTCAAAAGGCTGATGATAGAACCACGACAGAGTATTCCCTTGAACCATGAGATGACATTACTCTCCTGTTGTACAAATAAACCATCCAATACATTCACTGTAATATACATTAGAAAATGGTTACTTGGATATGGACACGCATTGCCCGGTCCAACGAGCAGGCACCCTTTGAAGCTAGCTAGCAGCTCCTCTCGATAGCTAATGTAAACTCACATAAACTCGTACATCGCCTTGGTCCGTACAATTGCCCTTATTTTAGCGCCCCAAAAACGTAATACTTCCAGATCAACTATAATGTCAATACCATTGTAAAGCACAATTTCTCCCCTTTCCAACATGATCAATTACATGACCTAAACGCTGCCCATTTCTGCATAATTCAAGCAGGCAATGAGCCCCTTCGGGTCTTTTTAAAAATGGCGGGTGGGGAAGCGAAACAAATGCGTGATAGTGAGAAGGAGAGATGTTGTGTGGGAAAATTGCTTTTTTTCACTCGATCTGTCCAACTTATCACCTTATCGCCTCTAAAATGTAAATAAAACACTATAAAGAGTTTATATAATGTGTTATTACATACCTATTTGAAGGTTTGTGTGGAATTTGAATCGGGTTTTAAGGGCGGTGCTAAAGTGATCTTAGAAGTAAACAGCGGCTTTGAGAATGATGATCGCATGCAATGATGAAGCAAAAAATGACTAGGTATTACCCCTGTCACTGTCCATTTCTTGTTTTTAAACGATGAGAGAAGTGCTACACCTGGTGGAGAGAGATTGTAAGACAGAAATAGTTGCTTTATGCGTGCAGTACGTTACGACATGACACGTCACGATGTCTCCACTTTTCTCCAATACTATAGAGCCATTACCATGTCGATCAACGCTTGAATAGAAACCTAGTTCACACCCCCGATTTTGAAGTCAACACAGTCGCTACAGTCCCATTAGTTTTCTTTGTAGCCTCGTTTGAATGTTGCGGTTGCGCACATTTGTACGGAATGGGGTGAGTTTACGTTAGCTAGCCTAGCTCACGAGCTTGTTAGCTACATTGAACTTTCATAAAAAATATAACCCCATGACCTATAAACATTATAAAGAATGTCAGACCATGTTCCTAAACACCTTGTAACTCATCAACAACAAATAAAGGACAAATAAAGGAATATTTACCTGAAATGAGGTGGAAAAAAGGAAGCACATGAGAATGTTTCAACTTTATCAAGTAACTCCGTTTTAATAATGAAGCCAGCCAAGGTTGCCAGGTCGAGCTAAAATGTATAGGCCAATGACCCCTGAAAACCCACAAGACCTGACCACTAGCCCCTAAAACATGTTTGTTGCAAGAGTTGACACATTTATCCAATAACCCTTTTTCCATAAAGTTATCAACCGAATTAAGAAGGAATATCAATGTCATTTTTAACGACTTAGAATAAGAAGGAAAATTCGTTTTTTCATCAAAATAACAATTCTTGCGAGTTTAAGAATATGTTGCAAGAGAAAAGATAAAACACCCTTATTAAACTCTCCAGATCGTTGTCCATCAATGGATACAACAACAAACTGAATGATATCTATTAAATCCGTTTGCCAGCTCCAGGTAGGCTACACAAGAGGCACTCATTGATTTGCATTGACTCCAGTGATATAATCATTTCAACATACTGTATGCCGACAATGGCATATAAATTAATAGCCTACTTGATGGCCATCAGATGCATATGTCGCCTATCAGTCTCCACATGTAATGTGATTTTCATTGTGGACATTTCCCCATAACACAAACACGCGAGGGAGTTCCATAACTTCCATTTCGAATGCAGTTTACTTTAAACCACATCTGAGCGAATTTATCTAATGTGCTCTAGTGCGCCTAAAGTCGTTTTCAAAAGCATTCTCGCCGTTATCAGTTCTAGCTTGTTAATGTTTTATGGAAAAAGGGTGTCTCCATAATGACCCATCTAAATAGCCTACCTACAACCGGTAAAAAGTTATCACGGTGTTCGCGCGTGCTGCTCTGTCTCCCTGACTCAATGAAATATATATATATTTTAAAGAGAAATACGATTGCGGTGCAATTGAAAGTAGCTCAAAAACCTGCCACCCGCGACCAATACATTTTCACCCGCGACATCGTTTTCAAAGTAGCCCAATTTCGCTGGAAAACAGCGAACATGTCAACACTGAAGTACTTACTCCCTTGATTCCTAGTCCAACACCAAAGTTAGAGCGCCCTCTTGTGTCCTGACTGTAATTGCATCGACTGCTGCATAATAAATACCTGACTGCATAGGAATGGATAGACTTAGAAAAGGTATCCCCTGAATCCCATGTACTTTTAGTTCTAACTCAATTATTTGCAAACCGCTACACTCTCGCCCTCTTTAAATAGTCCCTCCTGTTATTACTCAGTAAGTCTGTAACTGAGCGGTATGTCTGGTGTTTTGTATAGGTTTCGGCACTGGTATTGATATTGGTCACACTGCTGACATTGGTAAGTAGACATGCATACTGGTGGAGTGGATGGTAGAGTTTGCTATAAGGCATGAATGTTAGGTCTCCTTGGCTGTCCCAAGTGTGTCATAAGTTAGCTTGACCCTTGGTTTTTGGTAGTGGTGTAAAGTACTTAAGTAAAAATACTTTAAAGTACCTCTTGAGTTGTTTTTTGGGCTATCTGAACTTTACTTTACTATTTATATTTTTGACAACTTCTACTTTTACTTCACTACATTCCTGAAGAAAATAATGTACTTTTTACTCCATACATTTTCCCTGACACCCAAAAGTACTCGTTACATTTTGAATGCTAAGCAGGACAGGAAAATGGTCCAATTTACGCAATTATATCCCTGTTCATCCCTACTGCCTCTGAACTGGCGGACACACTAAACACAAATGTTTGTTATTTCGCTGAACACTAGATGGTTTAATTAGATTTTTGGCAGTGAAACGAGGCTACTCAGGCAAGAAAAAACCCTCACACAAATGTATAGCCCCGTTGGAAAATATAAACGGACTGTTTGAAAATGTGAAGAAAAAAACAAGAAAACAATAATAATATATATATTATTTAAAAAAATTGTGAATCACATTTTCATTTTTATTTGGCGTACCCCCGACGGCATTGTTGGGGGCACGTTTTATGTGCCCCCAACAGATTGTGTTTTCTTGTTCGTTTATCTGCGTTGTTTGTAAACTTATTTTTTTACTATTTTTGTACATAATGTTGCCGCTACCGTCTCTTATGACCGAAAATAACTTCTAGACATCAGGACTACAATTACTCACCACGGACTAGGAGAATCCTTTTTCTTCTTTCACGACTCTGGCGAGCCCGAGGCGGAGGATATACGGCTCCCTCGGGAACAGGACCCGACCCCAGTGATCTGCGTGAAGAGGAGGCGGTGAAAGAGAGGCCGGAGTGCGGGCTGCCTTCTGAGGAGTCGGAGGCGATCGAATAAACAACCACTCCCCTCAATTCTGCTAGCGAACAATAAAATGGATGAGTTATTGGGAAGATGAAACTACCAACGAGACATTAAAAACTGTAACATCTTATGCTTCACGGAGTCGTGGCTGAATGACGACAACATCAACATACAGCTGGCTGGTTATACGATGTACCGGCAGGATAGAACAGCGGCGTCTGGTAAGACGAGGGCTGGCGGTCTATGTATTTTTGTAAGCAACAGCTGGTGCACGATATCTAAGGAAGTCTCGGGCTATTGCTCGCCTGAGGTAGAGTATCTCATGATAAGCTGCAGACCACATTACCTACTGAGAGAGTTTTCATCTATATTCTTTGTAGCTGTTTACATACCACCACAGTCAGAGGCTGGCACTAAGAGAGCATTGGATGAGCTGTATTCCGTCATAAGCAAACAAGAAAACGCTCACCCAGAGGCGGTGCTCCTAGTAACCGGGGACTTTAATGCAGGGAAACTTAAATCAGTTTTACCAAATTTCTATCAGCATGTTAAATTTGCAACCAGAGGGAAAAGAACTGGACCACCTATACTCCACACACAGAGATGAATACAAAGCTCTCCCTCGCCCTCCATTTGGCAAATCTGATCATAATTCCATCCTCCTGATTCCTGCTTACAAGCAGAAATTAAAGCAGGACGCACCAGTGACTAGATCAATAAAAAAGTGGTCAGATGAAGCAGATGCTAAGCTACAGGACTGTTTTGATAGCACAGACTGGAATATGTTCCGGGATTCCTCCATTGGCATTGAGGAGTACACCACATCTGTAATTGGCTTCATCAATAAGTGCATCGATGACATCGTCCCCACAGTGACCGTATGTACATATCCCAACGAGAAGCCATGGATTACAGGCAGCATCTGCACTGAGCTAAATGCTAGAGCTGCCGCTTTCAAGGAGCGGGACTCTAACCGGTAAGCTTATAAGAAATCCCGCTATGCCCTCCGACAAACCATCAAACAGCCAAAGCGTCAATACAGGACTAAGATCGAGTCGTACTACACCGGCTCTGACGCTCGTCGGATGTGGCAGGGCCTGCAAACCATTACAGACTACAAAGGGAAGCACAGCCGAGAGCTGTCCAGTAACACGAGCCTACCGGACGAGCAAAACTACTTCTGTGCTCGCTTCGAGGCAAATAACACTGAAACATGCATGAGAACACCAGCTGTACCGGAAGACTGTGTGAGCACGCTCTCTGCAGCCGATGTGAGGAAGACCTTTAGACAGGTCAACATTCACAAGGTCGGATTACCAGGACATGTACTGCGAGCATGCGCTGACCAACTAGCAAGTGTCTTTACTGACATTTTCAACCTCTCCCTGTCCGAGTCTGTAATACCAACATGTTTTAAGCAGACCACCATAATGCCTGTGCCCAATAACACTAAGGTAACCTGCCTAAATGACAACCGACCCGTAGCACCCTCGTCTGTAGCCATGAAGTGCTTTGAAAGGCTGGTCATGGCTCACATCAACACCATCATCCCAGAAACCATAGACCCACTCCAATTTGCATACCGCCCAACAGATCCACAGATGATGCCGTCTCTATTGCACTCCCTACTGCCCTTTCCCACCTGGACAAAAGGAACACCTATGTGAGAATGCTATTCATTGACTACAGCTCAGCGTTCAACACCATAGTGCCCTCAAAGCTCATCAATAAGCTAAGGACCGTGGGACTAAACACCTCCCTCTGCAACTGGATCCTGGACTTTCTGACGGGCCGCCCGCAGGCGGTAAGGGTAGGTAACAACACATCCGCCACGCTGATCCTCAACACGGGGGCCCCTCAGGAGTGCGTGCTCAGCTCCATCCTGTACTCCCTGTTCACTCATGACTGCAAGGCCAGGCACGACTCCAACACCATCATTAAATTTACCGATGACACAACTGTGGTAGGCCTGATCACTGACAACAACAAGACAGCCTGTAGGGAGGAGGTCAGAGACCTGGCCGTGTGGTACCAGGACAACAACCTCTCCCTCAACGTGATCAAGACAAAAGAGATGATTGTGAACTACAGGAAAAAGAGGACCGAGCACCCCCCCATTCTCATCAACGGGGCTGCAGTGGAGCAGGGTGAGAGCTTCACGTTAACATGGTCCAAGCACACCATGACAGTCGTGAAGCGGGCTCGACAAAACCTAATCCCCCCCAGGAGACTGAAAAGATTTGGCATGGGTCCTCAGATCCTCAAAAGGTTCTACAGCTGCACCATCGAGAGCAACCTGACTGGATGCATCACTGCCTGGTATGGCAACTGCTCGGCCTCCGACCGCAAGGCACTACAGAGGGTAATGCGAACGGCCCAGTACATCACTGGGGCCAAGCTTCCTGCCAACCAGGACCTCCATATCAGGCAGTGTCAGAGGAAGGTCCTAAAATTGTCAAAGACTCCAGCCACCCTAGTTATAGACTGTTCTCTCTGCTAACACACGGCAAGCGGTACCGGAGCACCAAATCTAGGTCGAAGAGGCTTCTAAACAGCTTCTTCCCCCAAGCCATAAGACTCCTGAACATTTTGTCAAATGGCTACCCAGTCTATTCACATTTCCCCCCCCCCCCCTCTCCACACCACTGCCACTCTCTGTTGTCATCTATGCATAGTCACTTTAATTATCTCTACCTACATGTACATACTACCTCAACTAACCGGTGCCCCCGCACATTGACTCTGTCCCAGCACCCACCCTGTATATATTGTTATTTTTTACTGCTGCTCTTTAATTACTTGTTACTTTTATCTCTTATTCTTATCAGTATTTTTTAAAACTGTACTGTCGGTTAGGGGCTCATAAGTAAGCATTTCACTGTAAGGTCTGCGACTGTTGTATTCGGCGCATGTGACTAATAACATTTGATTTGATTTCAAGTCAAACCCATTTTGTTGTGGCTTACCACCTCCTTCCTTTATGAGCTCCTCAATAACATTAAAGCCTACAAGTGGGAAGTCAACAGAGCTCTGGCTCACTAGCATGGGAACCTTTATAGCCATATTTGGTACTTTGGATGTCCACCAGCACCTCAATCCACCCCTCAAAGGGTACTCTGGTTCCATTTGCTGCTTTCACATTGCGGTGTTCTTTACCTCCAAGTAATGTGTCAATGGTGGGCAGTGTCTTCTCAAGCCATTTCTTTCCCACTATGCTAACCTGTGCGCCTATGTCTAATAGTGCCTCACATGACACTCCATTCATGAGACATGAGAGCAGACACTTGCCCCCAATTAACTGTGCTATGTATTTTGCCCATTACTGTATTGTCCGTCTTCTGAATAAAGTGAGAATAATTCTGTCACTAGACCTTGCTGTAGTGTCGGTTTGGTCAGTAAGTACCTCAGGAGGGGACTTTCCCATGTTTGAGGTCACTGGTCGTCCCCGCCCTGTGACCTCCTCCAGTTTCCCAGTCTCTATCCTTTCGGCAGACAACCCACTGCTCGGTGGCCAGCCTGTCCACAGTAGAAGCAATAGATACATTTATCTTGTTTCACACTGGTGTTCCATTTTCCCTTATCCTCCTTCTTCAAACACTACTGTGTTTGCTACCATAGAGTCAGCACACCGCTCACGCTCACTTTTAGGTCTGATCATTTTTTCCGGGTTCTTTGCGAGGACTGTGACTTGAGTAGTTAACTCTTGGATGGCTACTCTGTTTGCCTGTACATCACCTTGTATGTGACCTTGGTTTTATTCCGTCACACTTTCAAATACTGAGCACTGTCTGTAAGACCCCGTGGAATTTGGGATTTCTGCGTCATCCCTTGCTGGCTCAGTGATTAGATCTACAAGGAAATCATCTTTAATCTTAAAATCAGATACATATGCTTTTAAATCACTTCTTATATTTGCATGTTTGACACTGAACCCTTGATGTAAAGTACAAAGGAAAACATGCTGGAGCAATGGTTTGTCATATGTTAGTGTGTCTGTGTAACAGTATAACTGTAGACCGTCCCCTCGCGCGAACCAGGGACCCTCTGCACACATCAACAACAGTCACCCACGAAGCGTCGTTACCCATCGCTCCACAAAGGCCGCGGCTCTTGCAAAGCAAGGGGAACCACTACTTCAGGGTCTCAAAGCGAGTGACGTAACCGATTGAAACGCTATTAGCGCGGACCACCGCTAACTAGCTAGCCATTTCACATCCGTTACACTCACCCCCCTTTCGACCTCCTCCTTTTTCCGCAGCAACCAGTGATCCGTGTCAACAGCATCAATGTAACAGTATAACTTTACGGCGTCCCCTCGCCCCGACCCGGGCGCGAACCAGGGACCCTCTGCACACATCAACAACGGTCGCCCACGAAGCATCGTTACCCATCGCTCCACAAAGGCCGCAGCCCTTGCAAAGCAAGGGGAACCACTACTTCAGGGTCTCAAAGCGAGTGACGTAACCGATTGAAACGCTATTAGCGCGGACCACCGCTAACTAGCTAGCCATTTCACATCCGTTACATCTGCACCCTCGTGGCCAGCACTATGCGCTGGTTCAACCCAATAAGCCTATATGCAAATTGCTGTGAGGTCTCTTTATCTAGTCGTTTTGCACTGCTTAGTTTCTGAAACAGCTCACTAATGGCTTTATCTTTCATGTGTGATTTGAGAAATTACTTTAATTCATCAACTGTAAGTCCTTCATAGTTAACTAACATCTCTAAGAATGTGCCTGATTCTGATGTGCCTGAACCTTGAGGACAGCTCTAACTACCTCTGATTCAGAAATGTTTGCGCTGGTTTCCTCTATTTGCTTAAAAATGCTACTATAACTAATATCAGCACCTGAATCGGTTATTTGACCACCAAAGACCTTCAATTCACGTTGTGGCAGAGGGGCTGCCACGTCTGACACACTCACCACAACACTAGGTCTCTGGATTTCTGGTGTCAGGAACGGCGACTTCCTCAGGAACCACCACATTGCCGCTGTACGTTGGTGTGTCTGAGAGTTTGTTGTCTGTTGACTCTCGTTGTCCTTGTTCGTTGTCCTTTGATGGAGTCCAGTTCATCTCTCTGGCTGTTGTGTAGTCATCGGTGTCAAGATCCTGCAGAAATAGCAGCTGACCGACACCCTCATCTTCCAGCTCACTCAGCTGTTTACTGTTCATGTAACACAATGTAGTCATGCATTTCTGCATCAGTAGCCCCTATGACAGTGGGAGCCTCTACAAGCGTTTCCCCAATCAGGACAGCTGCCAGTTTGTATAACTGCATTTCGTTGAGCTGGATCAAATGTGTTAACTCGTGCCATTCCCCCTACCATCTATTGACTTCTCTGTGTCTACGTCGAACACTTCTGGAAAGGGGGATACCTAGTCATTTGTTCAACTGAATGCATTCAACTGAAATGTGTCTTCCGCATTTAATCCAACCCAGCTTGCTCTGGTCTCCAAGCGTTTGTCGCCGTGGTTCTTTCCCCATCCACAACTCTGGTCATTGTTGTAGATCCCAGACGAGCCCCCAAAATGTTACTACCCTCAGAATGGAGATCTGAGAGCAGTAAGGTAGCAATATGAAATGCGGTGTAAAAAAGGAAGCACATGAGAATGTTTCAACTTTATCAAGTGACTCCGTTTTAATAATCAATCAAAAGTTAAATAAATTAATATTCATATGTCATCAAGTTTACCTAAATAGGAAATTCATCTCAGATTGAATTTCACAAAATAACAAAAATAGAATTGACATTACCCAATGAAACAAAACACCATTCAGTATTTCAATCTCCTCCATGAACACACTAACATTCAGTCTCCCAGTCTTGTATAGCAAACGGCTCCATTTTATGATGACCACATCAGCAAGAGACAAACAGTTCAAAAGGCTGATGATAGAACCACGACAGAGTATTACTGTAATAACAGCCCAACTACGTTCTGCATCTCCCTTGAACCATGAGATGACATTACTCTCCTGTTGTACAAATAAACCATCCAATACATTCACTGTAATATACGTTAGAAAATAGTTACTTGGATATGGATACGCATTGCCCGGTGCACGAGCAGGCACCCTTTGAAGCTAGCTAGCAGCCCCTCTCGATAGCTAGCTAGCCTAGCTCACTAGCTTGTTTGCTACATTGAATTTTGTTAAAAAATATAACCCTGTGACCGATAAACAGACATTGTAATAAATACCATTTGAAAATAACACAAGCATATTGCTATTACATTGTTATAACTAACTTCTTTCTAAGCAGGGTTTCTCACACACCCAGAGACAGATGGCTGACACAGGCCTTTTCATAAAGACTGATAAGAAAAGTGGTGCCTGGTACTGCATATCACGAGAAACTGAGACACACACATACCCAAGGACAGAGGGCTGACGTAAACCTTTCATAAACACAGATAAGACAGGAACATCTTCGCACACACAAAAACTCCTCTTCAGTCTGAACATTTTACAGAGACACACAGAAATGTCAAAATAGGAACATCTACGCACACACCTAATCTCCTGTTTTAGCTGAACATTTCTGAAGACAAAGAACTCTACTCAGAGCCAATGGGACAGTGATACTGGCCTGAAGGAGACCTCGCCCAACTCATCAGAACCAACCAGAGGACCAGAACTTCCAGACTCAACCTACTTTCTGTACTGTATAAAATGTATATGCACTCTGTTATCTGGGCTTCTTTCGGATAGTTCCATTTGAGCTTGATGAAAGGGTCCGTGCACGCTATTTCAGATATCTTTACCTCTGAATAAATTGCATTTAATTAAACCTCATCCACCCTGTCCAGAGTCTCTACTTCGTCTCAGTTCTCCAGTAAACATGTTTTATCAACAACATAGACGTAGTCCATCAAATCCGCTACACATACATGAGAATATAGTCTATATAATGATCCTCTGCAACTCAGCTTGTGTGGCTCAGTTGATAAGAGTGAGGTGCTAGTAACACCAAGGCCATGGATTCAATTCCTACAGGGATCATACTGTATTTTAAGTCACTTTGGATAAAAGCTTTGGCTAAGTGGCATACATGATCATATTAATTAGTCTACGGTATCTATACCTCTATAGTAATCCAATGTACAATGGAGAAAATGTACAGTATCTTTTCAGCTAAGTCACTCAGTGTGGGCTCTGTCTTACAGGTAACATGCGTCCTTTGAGGAAGGAGGTGTACCCGGAAACAAGAAAAGGAGGTCTATTCTTTAACAAGTGCAGACTGAGGTGAGTGTGTGTGTGTGTGTGTGTGTGTGTGTGTGTGTGTGTGTGTGTGTGTGTGTGTGTGTGTGTGTGTGTGTGTGTGTGTGTGTGTGTGTGTGTGTGTGTGTGTGTAAGGCATCTTCTCTCCCATGTCACTCAGTAGACTGCATGCATTTTATTATATTATATACTGATTTCCATGCACGTGTTAATTACAAATGCATGATCTTAATTTGAGCCAGTTTGCTTGGCTTAAAAACAATCGTTAAGAAGCCAAGTCATTCCAACCATTTTACAATCATCATGACATCAAAAGCATCTACAGATGTAGGATCTTAATTTGAGCCAGATTGCTACAGCAAGAAAATTATCCTGCAGCAACAGGAAATGTGAATTATGTGGATTAAAACTAATGGACATTTTTGTAGGGGTTGATACATTTTTAGTTAGCAAATCAAATCTGAAATTTCTAAAGTGTAAATTAAACTTTTGAAGCCTTTTTAAAACTCAAATATACTACAAGTTTGCATTTCCTGCTGTGCAGGACAATTCTCTGTAGGCCTCCACTCAAATGAACAGCTTTGGTCCAGCTCATATTTCATGTTGAATTAAATAAAACTATAATACTATTTTAAAAACACATTTATGAACCTTTATTGATTATAAATGTATCATAGTGTACATCCACTGTTACTGTTTTGATCTAGGTTTCGTCGTGGGTTATAGACAAGACATTCATCTGGACCCATCTCTACCATCCAGCTAAGGCAACATCCCTTTTCAGAAGATTGGAGATATTATTATACAATACAGAAGAGCAACGATATATTTTACAAAACAAAGTATTCCGAAAACGTCAATGGAATTTAAACTGACCAAACCAACATATTACTGTAACTTTCCAGATGGATTGTCATAGTAACTAATAACTATACAGTTTGTATATAACATGTATTGTCACAAAAAAAATCAGTCACATCTGATAAGATCTATTTCCTTAACATAGTGGGTTCTTTTTCTCCAAAAGTTCAAGATAAAACACTTTTTTTTGTTGTTGTAAATTAAAATATTAATTTAACCCAGCTTTGTACTTCTTGTCATATCACAACTGTAATATCTTATCAAATGGAAAAAGAGACTATGGAAATACAGCTGCCACCAATTATACTGGTAGAGTATACAGTACAAAAGGTAATATGATGTATACTAAGGCTGGGATTCAATACAATCACGGGTTATAGGCATTGCGGCTTTCAAAGGCAATGTTCCCGCTTTCGCAGAGATCCCATTCATGGTAAACAAAATTGCCTTTAAAAGCCGCAATGCCAATAACTGGCAATCGGATTGGATCCCACCCTAAATAGCTTGTTTCGTTCCAGCTGAAAAACATACAGGTCAATGTTTTGTGTCAAAAATTAAGGTAGATATGAAATCTTCTCTTCGACCTCCCAAAAAGACAACGAAACCAGAGAACAAGGTAAATGGCTTAAAAACCACCGTTAAGAAAGAAGCCAAGTTATTCCAACCATATCAACCATTTTACAATCATCATGACATTCAAAGCATCTACAGATGTAGGATTTTAATGAGCCAGTTTGCTACAGCAAGAAAATAATCCTGTAGCAACAAGAAATTTGAATTATTATGTGGATTATAATTAATGGACATTTTTGTAGGGGTTGATACATTTTTGCGTAAGGGAAAATCAAGTCTGAACTTTCAAAGTGGAAATTAAAAACTTCAAAAGCATTTTTAAACCTCAAATACAATGCAAGTTTTAAACTATGCGCTGAAAAGTAACAGGTGCAATACACATTCCAAAGGGCATCACAGCCTATTGTACCAAGTTATCAAGCGTAACGAAAGAGGCGTGCGTAACACCTAATAAGCTGTCAAGTACTGGAAATCGATAATGTAATAAGCTGTCTAGTACTGGATATAGATGAATGGTAAGTAATGGCATACTATTTCAATTGAAACAGAATATCATATTAAATAGCAACAGATATCAAATAAAAACAGTTAAGACTTTCAAGTTAAATGATTTACAGTATATGGACTCACTTAAAAGATAAATATATATATAAAATCCCCATAATCAATTAAACCTGCACTGTGGTGGAACTGGCCATAAGTGCACTATGTGGGTAATCATTTTTTCATTATTTCATTATTCATGTGTCAATTCCACTTCAATTCAGTCAATTCAGGAAGTAAACTTAAATTGACTGAATTTAAGTGGAATTGCCCCATCCTGGTCCATACACTGCACATTCCCGTTCCAAAAACACATGTAAACCCATAGAGAGAGAATCACCCATGTCTCTCCTGTGTGACTTCAGTCCTGTTGTTGTCAATGGGGATTTTACCCAATGTCTCCTTCCCACCTTTGTCTGACAAAGGTTTTGCCCCGGACTCGGCTTTGGACTGGTCTCCATCACCACCAACAGTAATACCAGCTGGGGTTCTCCCTCTCCCAGCTGTACCCACTGTAGGCCTCTCTGTCTGGGCCAGCCGCTCCACCAGGCCCTGGGGTAGTGGAGGTCTGTAGCGGTACCTGTAGCCGTAGGCACGGAGGTGGTAGGTCCAGTACTCCAGTGTGTACATCAGCTCTGGATCCACATAGTGAAAGGATACTGCCAGGTCTGAGCAGCACCGGGGACCCTGGTGAAGGAAAGCACACACCACACACACACACACACACACACACACACAGTATTCTAAAACGTACTACATGGCCTTTCCCTTTATCTGTTGGCAGAGCGGGATACAGGAACCAAGGCTCCGAATCGCACCCTTAAAAATATCAGGGATTTTTGTATATTCAATTCAACAGCTTGAATTTATACCTGACTATTGTGGTGTTCACTGTCTATTTCACATGGCTTTGAGTATCTTGGGTACTATGAAAATCTCATTGCCCCTTTTTGACTGTCAGTCTGATAACCATTTGGAAATAGGCTACCTTGGTATCGAACAGCAGAGACACTGGCTGTGTTTCCACCACAAATACGCTTGTTTAACCCTAATTGTATTGCCGTGTGTCTCGATGGTCTCTGTCTGACAGACTCATAATAGACTTGTCATTTGCATTGCAAAGCACAAACTAGCGCTATTATCTGTAACAAATTGGCAAATGTTCCTATTGTTGACAGAGTTTTATCTCTACTGCAATCATCCACTTCAGCATCAATGTAATTGATGTATTTATTTTGAAGCTGTACTAACCAGGGCCAAAGACTCAGTGGGACAGACAATCAGAAGTTACGAATGTAACTATGGTTCTACGAATACTTGGAGACCGTCAGTACGGTCGCCACGAACATGCCCATCAGTTGTTGAACGTTCGTACCTTCACCAACGCATTCAACAGGAATTGTTGCAGAAGAAGATGAATGCTGTCCACACACTGAGGTATTATACATGCCCTCATCGTGTGGAAGTTCAGAACCATGCCAATAAAAGGTGACCTTTTGGCTTGGTGTGAAGTTGCTATTTTCGTTGTTCACGGTAAGACCCAGTACGATGACGTGGGTCAGTGTCAGCGCTGTGCTCTCGGCTGCACACTCGCAAGAGTTTTTATTTATTTTATTTTACCCTTATTTTACCAGCTAAGTTGACTGAGAACACATTCTCATTTACAGCAACAACCTGGGGAATAGTTTCAAGGGACAGGAGGGGGGATGAATGAGACAAATGTAAGCTGGGGATGATTAGGTGACTGTGATAGTATGAGGGCCAGAAAGGGAATTTAGCACCCCTAACACCCCTAATCGTATTATAAGTGCCATGGGATCTTTAGTGACCACAGAGAGTCAGGACACCCGTTTAATGTCCCATCCAAAAGACGACACCCTACACAGAGCAATGTCCCCAATCACTGCCCTGGAGCATTGGGAGAGGGGGCGCAGATGAGCCAGTCATCGAGATAAGGAAAGATCTTGATCCCCTGTAGGTGGAGGGAGCTCAGGGCTGCACTCACACATCTTGTGTAGACGCGAGGAGCCAGGGAGAGGCTGAATACAGTGAACTGGTATGCATGGTCTTGGAAGGCGAACCACAGAAAACGCCTGTGTTCCGGTAACACAGGAACGTGAAAGTAAACGTCCTCGGACGTGAACCATTCCCTTGCGGCTACAGCCCGAAGAACATTGACCGTCCGCAACAAGTGAAAGGGGAGCACTTTTAGGAAAACATTGAACCGCTTTAAATACAGAACTGGATGGAAGCCAGGAAATAGGTTGAGTAAAAGCCATCTTGCTATTCTGATGCTTTTACTTTGTGATCGCGCCCTTCTCCAGGAGAGATGTAATCTCCTGGTTGAGGATGCAAGCTTTCAGGGGGAATGTGACTGAAGTCATTCTGACCCCTGAGAATGGTGGGAGTTAGTGATGGAACTACAGCCTGTACCCTTGTGAGAGGGTCATCACCACCCATGGGTCTGAGGAGTAGGATGCCCAGTAGGTCAGGTTCTGCTGGGTAAATCGCCATTCAGTTTCTGCCCCCAAGCCTGTTTGTGGGGTTGGGGGGCTTACCACGGCCCCGGCAGCTCTTGGGGCCTGGGGGGGGGGGGGGGGGGGGGGGCTGCATGACCGTCTGGGGCTGGTGAGCACCTGTGTTAGGCTGGTGGTATGGTCAAGGGCGTGTGAGAGCGGCGAGGTTCACACGCATCAGGCCTCCCTCTGCCATAACTCTGTGATGCCTGGTTTCTGGGCTGTGAGTTCCACAGTGGTGTAGCCTGACTCAGCTGTTTTCTACCTTCAAATGGGCCCCTCAGCCACGGGGCTGAAGAACACTATGTGGACCACTGGGAGATTTCTCAGCATCCGTCTGGAGTCATTGGACATTGGGGCTTGGGCGAGCCAGATCTGGCGACGAGTCATCACTAGGGTAGACATCAGTCTGCCTAGCTCTCTGGTCATGAACGCAAACACTTGAAGAGATGCGTCATTCAGTTTACAGAGGTCCAGGCCTGCGTGCTCCGGCTGGAGCATCCTGTTCTGTGCTAGTGTAAGCACTGAGAGAGAGAAAGAGAGAGTTCTCAATGTGGGCCATGCAGGCCGCTGTGTCGTAGGCTCGTGACAGTAGGTCCTTTGTGGCCTTGCACTGACGTCTGGGGCAGCAGGTGTCAACCTTCAGGGCTTCATCTGGGGAGAGCATCAGTGTCTGCTATGCATTCACCCACTTTAGGCATATGGTCCAGCCCATGTTGTTTTGCATCGCACATGGCAGATAGCATCGTACTATCCTTGCCATGGTGGGCGAGAGCCCGCAGGTCGGCCCAGCATCTCTGAAGCTCCATAAGAAAAGCCGGTGAAAGTAGCACACTGAATGGTGTAGCTGCTGGGGCCTTCTTAAAGAACAGGTTAGCTGCAGGGGCTGTGGCTTGAGGGTCCTCAAGCTCTAGCCTAGCTAAGGCAGTACACAGGACAGGACAGCGCGTAGTAAATCAGAGCTTTCTTCTTCAGTGTGATCAGAGCCTCGGAATGTCTCCTTTGACCTATCTTTAGCGTAGATGCTTAATGGGTCCACAACACTAGTTGGCACCCCCTTCGCCATGTTGGGCTTTTCATCATCCTGGTGAGTTAAGTGCCGGTTGGATGCCCGAGTGGAAAGCGGGTCATCATCAAGGCTATCTGAGTCCTCTGGAGGGAGTGCTATAGGGCCCCGACTCAGGGGGGCTCGAAGGAAGGCAAAATCATGTTTAGCTGCTCTATCTCAGAGGATAGGGAATTGACATTCCGAGTGAGGCTCTTATTTTTTGGGACTTTTTCACCAAGGGGGCACCATCGGTTTTGTGGGATTTCCCTCTTTTGGTGGCCCTGGGTGGGTCCTGGCGAACAACGCCGGACACTGGTAAATTATCTGTGAAAACCAGGCCCTCAACTCTGGCTAGCCACACTTCCCTCACCTTCACAGGAAGGATGGTGCAGTTAATGCAGGGGTCAGTAAGGGCCTCACGCAGGTGGCCAATGCCTAGGAAGGTGGGGCACAGGTCATGACCATCTTCTACTTGTAGTTCAGCTCCAGAAGAGAAACAGCCATGCATGCCCAGCATCATGGTGATGCAGTGTTCTCTCAGCTCAGAATGTGAAGGAAAAAAACTATAAAATATGAAATATTTCTTATGTAATATACTGATTCATCAAATTAGTGAGGTCAATATCCTTCCAGGATACCTGTGCCAGGCGATTAGAAAGGCCTGCTCACTGTAGTGTTTAAGGGAGCGTTTGACAGTGATGAGGGGTGGTCGTTTGACCGCAGACCCATTACGGACACAAGCAATGAGGCAGTGATCGCTGAGATCCTGGTTGAAGACAGCAGAGGTGTATTTGGAGGGCAGGTTGGTTAGGACGATATCTATGAGGGTGCCTGTGTTTACAGATTTGGGGTTGTATCTGGTAGGTTCATTGATCATTTGTGTGAGATTGAGGGCATCAAGCTTAGATTGTAGGATGGCCGGAGTGTTAAGCATGTCCCAGTTTAGGTCACCTAACAGCACGAGCTCTGAAGATAGATGGGGGGCAATCAATTCACATATGGTGTCCAGGACACAGCTGGGGGCAGAAGCTGGTCTATAGCAAGCGGCAACAGTGAGAGACTTGTTCCTGGAAAGGTGGATTTTTAAAAGTAGAAGCTCATTGTTTGGGCACAGACCTGAATAGTAAGACAGAACTCTGTAGGCTAACTCCGCCCCCTTTGGCAGTTCTATCTTGTCGGAAAATGTTATAGTAAGGGATGGAAATTTCAGGGTTTTTGGTGGCCTTCCTAAGCCAGGATTCAGACACAACTAGGACATCCGGGTTGGCAGAGTGTGCTAAAGCAGCGAATAAAACAAACTTAGGGAGGAGGCTTCTAATGTTAACATGCATGAAACGAAGGCTTTTACGGTTACAGAAGCCAACAAATGAGAGCACCTGGGGAATGGGAGTGGAGCTAGGCACTGCAGGGCCTGGATTAACCTCTACATCACCAGAGAGGCAGAGTAGGAGTATGATAAGGGTACGGCTAAAGGCTATAAGAACTGGTCGTCTAGTACGTTCAGAACAGAGAGTAAAAGGAGCAGGTTTCTGGGCGCAGTAGAATAGATTCAAGGCATAATGTACAGACAAAGGTATGGTAGGATGTGAATACAGTGGAGGGAAACCTAGGCATTGAGTGACGATGAGAGAGGTATTGTCTCTAGAGACATCAATTAAACCAGGTGAGGTTACTGCATTGTGGGAGGTGAGACAAGAGGGTTAGCTGAGGCATATTGAGCAGGGCTGGAGGCTCTACAGTGAAATAAGACAATAATCAATAACCAAAACAGCAATGGACAAGGCATATTGACATTAGGGAGAGGCATGCGTAGCCGAGTGATCATAGGGTCCAATGAGTAGCTGAACCATCTGGCAGTCCGAAGGACAAATCCGGGTTTGGCTGATGCCAGGAAAACACTACCTGCCCCAATGCACGGGGCCAACTGTACATTTTGGAGGAGGAATAATGGTCTGGGGCTATTTTTCATGATTTGGGCTAGGCCCCTTAGTTCCAGTGAAGGGAAATCTTAACACTACAGCATACAATGACATTCTAGAAGATTCTGTGCTTCCGACTTTTTGGCAACAGTTTAGCGAAGGCCCTTTCCTATTTCAGCATGACAATGCCGCCCCCCCCCCCCCCGTGCACAAAGTGAGGTCCATACAGAAATGGTTTGATGAGATCAGTGTGAAAGAACTTGACTGGCCTGCACCTCATCGAACACCTTTGGGATGAATTGGAAGGCTGACTGCGAGCCAGGCCTAATCACTGAAAGGAATTTTATAATATCTGTACATTATAGGAACACCTGTAATTACAAAAGTACAATGATTAATGTTTTGCTTTAGCTTGAGATTAAGAATCTGTGGTAGAGACTTTGTAAGTGCATGAAAAGGTCAACTGTACAAAAGTCAGATGTCTGTGTGTTGGAACTATACTTTCAGTTCCTGTTGATACGATGTTCCAGTCTTACTTCTGGTAGCACATTACATTTACAGTACATTTTAGTCATTTAGCAGACGCTCTTATCCAGAGCGACTTACAGTAGAGTGCATACATTTTATTACATTTTACATACTGAGACAAGGATATCCCTACCGGCCAAACCCTCCCTAACCCGGACGACGCTATGCCAATTGTGCGTCGCCCCACGGACCTCCCGGTTGCGGCCGGCTGCGACAGAGCCTGGGCGCGAACCCAGCCCAGCCTGGGCGCGAACCCAGAGACTCTGGTGGCGCAGCTAGCACTGCGATGCAGTGCCCTAGACCACTGCGCCACCCGGGAGACCCCGGGTGGCGCACATGATAACAATAGAAGGAAGAAGGATTGGGGAACTAACTGCAAATAACAATAAACTGAACTCCGCCTAGCAGAGACATCTTTGTATTAGCAACTATTAATTATGACCTTATATGGTATTAAAGTTAAATGACCTCACCCTGGTCGGGGTGATCCTCAGTAGGGGATAAAAAGGGAAAACACCATATTTTGTGCTGAGTGTGTTACTTGCAAATTACTGTAAGTGTATACTCCGGGTTGCAATCCAGCTTGCAATCCTTATTAAACAAACTAACCTCTGATCAAAGAAGTTTCCTGTGGTTACTTGTGTGCACATAGGGCAGAATTCCCTTACATCAACCAACATCAGTGCCCGACCTGACTAATGCTCTTGAGGCTGGATGGAATCAAGTCCCCGCAGCAATGTTCCAACATCTAGTGGAACACCTTCCCAGAAGAGTGGAGGCTGTTATAGCAGCAAAGGGGGGGGACGAACTCCATATTAATGACCATGATTTTGGAATGAGATGTTTGATGACCAGGTGTCCACATACTTTTGGTAATATAGTGCACCAGGGGAGAGGGATGCCTAGGGGAGGCAATCCGAATCTCACGTCTTATAGCTGACTAGGCTAACAACCTTTCTGGACGCGGTTATCTCGGGAAGTGACCAGTTTGAGTTTTAAATAGTCGTGGCCTCGATAATGAGCACAGCAGTGGAGGATATCTTGACAAGGTTAGCATCAGAGTGCGGTGGCCAACACACACACCCTAGCAGGTGGGCTAAATCCACACAAGACAAGGAAGCCCGATATCCTCAGATAAAAGGGATAGGTAGGGGAGACCTGTCACACAGCCTTGGAGGGCGAATTTCGCGCTCTGACCCACAGGTCACAGGCTGTTGGTGACAGACCGACAGTACACACAACTCACATAGAGTTTAGCTTATCGTACCGCTACCTGGGAAGATGCAATCCCAAAACAACGGGAGCAGTGGAGCAGTCAACTTACGTGATATTGCTAAGCTAACTTTGCAAGAAGAAATAAGAGACCGTGTGTGGTCTGAGGTACGGTTTTATATGAACCGTGGGAGGACGTCCTCCCACGCTGTCACGTCACCGGCGTGACTTTGTTGTTATTATTACTGGACCTGCACGGAGCACGAGGGATATAATCCACACTTCCAACGATACTGACGATCTGAAAGGTGAAGTAGAACCAACATTCATTAATATTGTCATTCACTGTGAGATATCCTTTACATAATATGTAGTTTATATTCAGGCCGTTTGTTCATTGAAAATAAATGTAAATATACCATTTATTGCACCAACAGGGTTTGTGTAAGACTGATGCCCTGGTCAAAAGATGCACTACCCGCACCCTTTAATAGACCAAAAACACTTGGTGTCACAGGAGGTTGGTGGCACCTTAATTGGGGAGGACGGGCTCATGGTAATGGCTGGGGCGGAATAGGGGGAATAGTAGCAAATACATCAAACATAGTTTCCATGTGTTACGTATACTAAGGCATTTGTGAAAATTCTATAGCAATATAGAGTGGGAAAGCGGAGGTGCATTTGTCATCATTCACATTCATCATTGCAACTGCGCAACTTTAGATCATTAGAACACATTTGCCAAAAGCCACAAAATACACCTGAATGGATTTCTGCAAATATGTCAATATCACAGTCCTCTAACATTTGGGAACTGTACAGTCCTATTGATCAAACAACCATGAAAAGGTAGGCTCTCTCTCCCTCAGTTATGCACATCAACAACAACAAGCTCAAGAACTAATGCTAGCCAGGTCAAGTTGGGCTAAAATTTAACGAAGGAACATTTGATAAACCCTCTCAAACTTTTTCAGGTAGTTGGCCATAAAAATTGCACTGATAAACAATAGGGAATTGTAGCCTACTCATCCTTCTGCACCTTGTTTAAATGTTACCTGGAGCGTTCGTGACTAGCTATTATTTTGCCTATGTTTACTGACACCGGTCATATTCAGCGGGTGTTGCTAAATTCATCAGTTATTCTGCGCCCTGGCGCACTCAGACGAGATTGCTCTGAAATTGGGGTAAATAGCCAGAGTGAATTTGCGAACACAAGAGATATGCTAACTGGACAACAGTCGTTCAAGTTCTTGCTAGCTAACCAAATGACACCTGCATCACTAGCTGTGTATAGCAACCGAAAAATGATATGTGGGGAATAAGCCAGTCACTCACCCACTCCTCCAATGACATGACATCCTCCTAACAGCTAGCTAGCTATCTAACCAATGTTAGGCTCCGTGTTTTTAGCTTGGAATGTTGAATGTTGAGTCAAATAGACCCTATTCTTAAAACCTCTTATAAAGTTTGTTTTGTAGCATAAACTGGGAATTTGATATTTTTGACTGATATTATGATTGTCTATTTGTTTCATATCTGCAAAGTAGTTAAAACGCTGTCAGTTCCACTTGAATAATCTGTGAAACTGAAAGCCAACAAGTAACAACAAAAGGACAGACCTCTACGATGGGGTAGTAGCAGTAGCTCCAGTACCAGAAGCTCTTGGAGAACTTCCCTGTCAGATGATGCTCGGGAACAAATGGATGAAACGTCTCCCGTTGCAGAGTATCCCTCGAGTCCATAGCCAGAACACCCATCTTCTCCAGACACTGTCCCAGAGCCAAGTCCTCCACAGAGGTGGTATGGGTACACACCTTGGTCTTGAACCCCTCCACGAACCTCCTGAGAGCTTCTTTACTCAACACATATCCTGCTCCGCCACTCATGTACCCCTGCTTTGCGTAGGGCTTGAAGCGCTTGCCAAAGTAGAGGGGCTCCTCGGGCGTGTGATTGGACAGGACCCAGCGGAGGTTGTCCACCACTACGAAGGTGTCATCGTCCGCCTTGAGGAACCAGTCGGCATCATTCCCATGATGCTCCAGGGCGTAGTGGAAGGCCCGGATGGTCTTCCAGTAAAGCTGGTCGCGGCCCTCCCCCGTGCCAAGCCCCACTGTGGGGAAGTCTGGAGAAGAAGAATGCTTTATTGCCCATTTTCCTACATTTCACCAACACTGGATCGAGAGCAGTTAGGGTTAAGTGCCTTGCTCAAGGGCACAACAGCAGGAGACAGCATCTAGGATACTTTTAACCAGATTTTTACCGTTGGTCATGGGATTCGAACCGGCCACCCTCGAACCAGCACGCCTCTCTGCCCTCTAGGCTACCTGGCTGGGTACCTACCTGGGTCGTCGATAGAGCTCATGAAGACCACCACGTTGCAGTGGCGGCTCCAGGTGGCCTTTACGTGGCGGGCCTTGGTCTGCAGGTTACTGGGACCAGTCATCACCCAGCACAGGATGCGCACCTTCCGGTACAGCTCATCTGCCACGTGACTGTCCTCACCTGAAAACCATAGCCAAATTAGAAACAACTTTAATTGATGGAAGAGAGACACTGTATAGTATTCATATTTCTATGGGGAGATGTATGGATGTTTTGGAAAGAGCCTATTTCAATAATGAAGTGTCTTTGTGGCAGCAAAGAGATCTATTTTCTATATTAAAATACACAACACACACCTTTCATACTTCCACACAGAGTTATGAGAAACTTCAGAGGAAGTTCATTTCCTTTAACCTGAAGAGGTCCTGTGTCTTATTGGGCCTGTATACCTGTGTGGTGTGGGTGGTTGAGGTTGATGAGGGTTGCTCCTTCCATCCTCCAGATATTACTGTCACTAGCCTGTCTCTCCTTCGACAACGCTGCTACTGAGCTGTCCTGGCCCTCTCCCAGCACAGCGGGCTCCATGCTCATATCGAACCACACCTGTTTTTACAAATAAAGATGACGTGATTCAAGTTCAACTAAGTTTACTGACTGATAACATCATAATACCATAGCAGGCATACAAAATACAGTAGGTACAGTCAACAGTAACAACAATACAAGGAGAGAGTACCGTAATTACAGGTATATAGGTAGGGCTACCTGATTGGCAATTACAGGTGTATAGGTAGGGCTACCTGACGAGTAATTACAGGTGTAGGGCCACCTGACGAGTAATTACAGGTGTAGGGCCACCTGACGAGTAATTACAGGCGTATAGGTATGGCTACCCGACGAGTAATTACAGGCGTATAGGTATGGCTACCCGAAGAGTAATTACAGGTGTATAGGTATGGCTACCCGAAGAGTAATTACAGGTGTATAGGTATGGCTACCCGACTAGTAATTACAGGTGTATAGGTATGGCTACCCGACTAGTAATTACAGGTGTATAGGTATGGCTAGCTGACTAGTAATTACAGGTGTATAGGTATGGCTACCTGACTAGTAATTACAGGTGTATAGGTATGGCTACCTGACTAGTAATTACAGGTGTATAGGTATGGCTACCTGACTGGCATTTACAGGTGTATAGGTATGGCTACCTGACTGGAAATTACAGGTGTATAGGTATGGCTACCTGAATGGCAATTACAGGTGTATAGGTAGGGCTACCTGACTAGTAATTACAGGTGTAGGGCTACCTGACTAGTAATTACAGGTGTAGGGCTACCTGACTAGTAATTACAGGTGTACGGCTACCTGACTAGTAATTACAGGTGTAGGGCTACTTCACTAGTAATTACAGGTGTATGGCTACCTCACTAGTAATTACAGGTGTATGGCTACCTCACTAGTAATTACAGGTGTATGGCTACCTCACTAGTAATTACAGGTGTATAGGTATGGCTACCTGACTAGTAATTCCAGGTGTATAGGTATGGCTACCTGACTAGTAATTCCAGGTGTATAGGTAAGATTACCTCACTAGTAATTACAGGTGTATAGGTATGGCTACCTCACTAGTAATTACAGGTGTATAGGTATGGCTACCTCACTAGTAATTACATGTGTATAGGTATGGCTACCTGACTAGTAATTCCAGGTGTATAGGTAAGATTACCTCACTAGTAATTATAGGTGTATAGGTATGGCTACCTGACTAGTAATTCCAGGTGTATAGGTAAGATTACCTCACTAGTAATTATAGGTGTATAGGTATGGCTACCTCACTAGTAATTACAGGTGTATAGGTATGGCTACCTCACTAGTAATGACATGTGTATAGGTATGGCTACCTCACTAGTAATTCCAGGTGTATAGGTATGGCTACCTCACTAGTAATTACAGGTGTATGGCTACCTCACTAGTAATTACAGGTGTATGGCTACCTCACTAGTAATTACAGGTGTATGGCTACCTCACTAGTAATTACAGGTGTATGGCTACCTCACTAGTAATTACAGGTGTATAGGTATGGCTACCTCACTAGTAATTCCAGGTGTATAGGTAAGATTACATGACTAGTAATTACAGGTGTATGGGTAGGGCTACCTGACTAGTAATTCCAGGTGTATAGGTAAGATTACATGACTAGTAATTATAGGTGTATAGGTATGGCTACCTCACTAGTAATTACAGGTGTATAGGTATGGCTACCTCACTAGTAATTACATGTGTATAGGTATGGCTACCTCACTAGTAATTCCAGGTGTATAGGTATGGCTACCTCACTAGTAATTCCAGGTGTATGGCTACCTCACTAGTAATTACAGGTGTATGGCTACCTCACTAGTAATTACAGGTGTATGGCTACCTCACTAGTAATTACAGGTGTATGGCTACCTCACTAGTAATTCCAGGTGTATAGGTATGGCTACCTCACTAGTAATTCCAGGTGTATAGGTATGGTTACCTCACTAGTAATTCCAGGTGTATAGGTATGGCTACCTGACTAGTAATTACAGGTGTATAGGTAAGATTACATGACTAGTAATTACAGGTGTATGGGTAGGACTGCCTGACTAGTAATTCCAGGTGTATAGGTAAGACTACATGACTAGTAATTATAGGTGTATAGGTATGGCTACCTGACTAGTAATTACAGGTGTATAGGTAGGGCTACCTGACTAGTAATTACAGGTGTATAGGTAAGATTACCTGACTAGTAATTACAGGTGTATAGGTAGGGCTACCTGACTAGTAATTCCAGGTGTATAGGTAAGATTACCTGACTAGTAATTACAGGTGTATAGGTATGGCTACCTGACTAGTAATTACAGGTGTATAGGTATGGCTACCTGACTAGTAATTACAGGTGTATAGGTATGGCTACCTGACTAGTAATTACAGGTGTATAGGTATGGCTACCTCACTAGTAATTACATGTGTATAGGTAGGGCTACCTGACTAGTAATTATAGGTGTATAGGTAGGGCCACCTGACGAGTAATTACAGGTGTATAGGTAGGGCCACCTGACGAGTAATTACAGGTGTATAGGTATGGCTACCTCACTAGTAATTACATGTGTATAGGTAGGGCTACCTGACTAGTAATTATAGGTGTATAGGTAGGGCCACCTGACGAGTAATTACAGGCGTATAGGTAGGGCTACCTGAAGAGTAATTACAGGTGTATAGGTATGGCTACCCGACTAGTAATTACAGGTGTATAGGTATGGCTACATGACTAGTAATTACAGGTGTATAGGTATGGCTAGCTGACTAGTAATTACAGGTGTATAGGTATGGCTAGCTGACTAGTAATTACAGGTGTATAGGTATGGCTAGCTGACTAGTAATTACAGGTGTATAGGTATGGCTACCTGACTAGTAATTACAGGTGTATAGGTATGGCTACCTGACTGGCATTTACAGGTGTATAGGTATGGCTACCTGAATGGCAATTACAGGTGTATAGGTAGGGCTACCTGACTAGTAATTACAGGTGTAGGGCTACCTGACTAGTAATTACAGGTGTAGGACTACCTGACTAGTAATTACAGGTGTAGGGCTACTTCACTAGTAATTACAGGTGTAGGGCTACTTCACTAGTAATTACAGGTGTATGGCTACCTCACTAGTAATTACAGGTGTATAGGTATGGCTACCTGACTAGTAATTCCAGGTGTATAGGTAAGATTACCTCACTAGTAATTATAGGTGTATAGGTATGGCTACCTGACTAGTAATTACAGGTGTATAGGTAAGATTACATGACTAGTAATTACAGGTGTATGGGTAGGGCTACCTGACTAGTAATTCCAGGTGTATAGGTATGGCTACCTCACTAGTAATTACAGGTGTATAGGTATGGCTACCTCACTAGTAATTACATGTGTATAGGTATGGCTACCTCACTAGTAATTCCAGGTGTATAGGTATGGCTACCTCACTAGTAATTACAGGTGTATGGCTACCTCACTAGTAATTACAGGTGTATGGCTACCTCACTAGTAATTACAGGTGTATGGCTACCTCACTAGTAATTACAGGTGTATAGGTATGGCTACCTCACTAGTAATTCCAGGTGTATAGGTATGGTTACCTCACTAGTAATTCCAGGTGTATAGGTAGGGCTACCTGACTAGTAATTACAGGTGTATAGGTAAGATTACATGACTAGTAATTACAGGTGTATGGGTAGGGCTACCTGACTAGAAATTCCAGGTGTATAGGTAAGATTACATGACTAGTAATTATAGGTGTATAGGTATGGCTACCTCACTAGTAATTAGAGGTGTATAGGTAGGGCTACCTGACTAGTAATTACAGGTGTATAGGTAAGATTACCTGACTAGTAATTACAGGTGTATAGGTAGGGCTACCTGACTAGTAATTCCAGGTGTATAGGTAAGATTACCTGACTAGTAATTACAGGTGTATAGGTATGGCTACCTGACTAATAATTACAGGTGTATAGGTATGGCTACCTGACTAGTAATTACAGGTGTATAGGTATGGCTACCTGACTAGTAATTACAGGTGTATAGGTATGGCTACCTCACTAGTAATTACATGTGTATAGGTAGGGCTACCTGACTAGTAATTCCAGGTGTATAGGTAAGATTACCTGACTAGTAATTATAGGTGTATAGGTAGGGCTACCTGACTAGTAATTACAGGTGTATAGGTAAGATTACCTGACTAGTAATTATAGGTGTATAGGTAGGGCTACCTGACTAGTAATTACAGGTGTATAGGTAAGATTACCTGACTAGTAATTATAGGTGTATAGGTAGGGCTACCTGACTAGTAATTACAGGTGTATAGGTAAGATTACCTGACTAGTAATTATAGGTGTACAGGTAGGGCTACCTGACTAGTAATTATAGGTGTATAGGTAAGATTACCTGACTAGTAATTATAGGTGTATAGGTAGGGCTACCTGACTAGTAATTATAGGTGTATAGGTAAGATTACCTGACTAGTAATTATAGGTGTATAGGTAGGGCTACCTCACTAGTAATTACAGGTGTATAGGTATGGCTACCTCACTAGTAATTACAGGTGTATGGCTACCTCACTAGTAATTACAGGTGTATGGCTACCTCACTAGTAATTACAGGTGTATGGCTACCTCACTAGTAATTACAGGTGTATAGGTATGGCTACCTCACTAGTAATTCCAGGTGTATAGGTATGGTTACCTCACTAGTAATTCCAGGTGTATAGGTAGGGCTACCTGACTAGTAATTACAGGTGTATAGGTAAGATTACATGACTAGTAATTACAGGTGTATGGGTAGGGCTACCTGACTAGAAATTCCAGGTGTATAGGTAAGATTACATGACTAGTAATTATAGGTGTATAGGTATGGCTACCTCACTAGTAATTAGAGGTGTATAGGTAGGGCTACCTGACTAGTAATTACAGGTGTATAGGTAAGATTACCTGACTAGTAATTACAGGTGTATAGGTAGGGCTACCTGACTAGTAATTCCAGGTGTATAGGTAAGATTACCTGACTAGTAATTACAGGTGTATAGGTATGGCTACCTGACTAATAATTACAGGTGTATAGGTATGGCTACCTGACTATTAATTACAGGTGTATAGGTATGGCTACCTGACTAGTAATTACAGGTGTATAGGTATGGCTACCTCACTAGTAATTACATGTGTATAGGTAGGGCTACCTGACTAGTAATTCCAGGTGTATAGGTAAGATTACCTGACTAGTAATTATAGGTGTATAGGTAGGGCTACCTGACTAGTAATTACAGGTGTATAGGTAAGATTACCTGACTAGTAATTATAGGTGTATAGGTAGGGCTACCTGACTAGTAATTACAGGTGTATAGGTAAGATTACCTGACTAGTAATTATAGGTGTATAGGTAGGGCTACCTGACTAGTAATTACAGGTGTATAGGTAAGATTACCTGACTAGTAATTATAGGTGTACAGGTAGGGCTACCTGACTAGTAATTATAGGTGTATAGGTAAGATTACCTGGACTAGTAATTATAGGTGTATAGGTAGGGCTACCTGACTAGTAATTATAGGTGTATAGGTAAGATTACCTGACTAGTAATTATAGGTGTATAGGTAGGGCTACCTGACTAGTAATTACAGGTGTATAGGTATGGCTACCTGACTAGTAATTACAGGTGTATAGGTATGGCTACCTGAATATTAATTACATGTTTATATGGCTCCCTGAAAATTAATTGCAGGTGTATTGGGCTACCTGAATAGTAATTACAGGTGTATAGGGCTACCTTTAGGGTAATTACAGGTCTTTATAGTTACCTGAAGAGTAATTACAAGTGTATACAGTTGAAGTCGGAAGTTTACATATGGTTGGAGTCATTAAAACTAGTTTTTCAACCACTCACACAAATTTCTTGTCAACAAACTATAGTTTTGGCAAGTCGGTTAGGACATCTACTTTGTGCATGACATGACACACATTTTTCCAACAATGTTTACAGACAGATGATTTCACTTATAATTCACTGTATCACAATTCCAGTGGGTCAGAAGTTTACATACACTAAGTTGACTGTGCCTTTAAATAGTTTGGAAAATTCCAGAAAATGATGTCATGGCTTTAGAAGCTTCTGCTAATTTACATAATTTGAGTAAATTGGAGGTATACCTGTGGATGTATTTCAAGGCCTACCTTCAAACTCAGTGCCTCTTTGCTTGACATCATGGGAAAATCTAAAGAAATCAGCCAAGAGCTCAGAAAAATAATTGTAGACCTCCACAAGTCTGGTTCATCCTTGGGAGCAATTTCCAAAAGCCCTGAAGGTACCACGTTCATCTGTACAAACAATAGTACGCAAGCATAAACATCATGGGCCCACACAGCCGTCATACCGCTCAGGAAGGAGACGCGTTCTGTCTCCTGGAGATGAACGTACTTTGGTGCAAAAGTTCAAAGCAATCCCAAAACAACAGCAAAGGACCTTGTGAAGATGCTGGAGGAAATAGGTACAAAAGTATCTATATCCACAGTAAAACAAGTCCTATATCGACATAATCTGAAAGGCCACTCAGCAAGGAAGAAGCCACTGCTCCAAAACCACCATAAAAAAGCCAGACTACAGTTTGCAACTGCACATGGGGACAAAGATTGTACTTTTTGGAGAAATGTCCTCTGGTCTGATGAAACAAAAATAGAACTGTTTGGCCATAATGACCATCGTTATTTTTGTAGGAAAAAGGGGGAGGCTTGTAAGCCGAAGAACACCATCCCAACTGTGAAGCACGGGGGTAGCAGCATCATGTTGTGGGGGTGCTTTGCTGCAGGAGGGACTGGTGCACTTTCACAAAATAGATGGCATCATGAGGAGGACAATTATATGGATATATTGAAGCAACATCTCAAGACATCAGTCAGGAAGTTAAAGCTTGGTCGCAAATGGGTCTTCCAAATGGACAATGACCCCAAGCATACGTCCAAAGTTGTGGCAAAATGGCTTAAGGACAACAAAGTCAAGTTATTGGAGTGGCCATCACAATGCCCTGACCTCAAACCCATAGAAAATGTGTGGGCAAAACTGAAAAAGTGTGTGTGAGCAAGGAGGCCTACAAACCTGACTCAGTTACACCAGCTCTGTCAGGAGGAATGGGAAAACATTCACCCAACTTATTGTGTGAAGCTTGTGGAAGGCTACCTGAAACATTTGACCCAAGTTAAACAATTTAAAGGCAATGCTACCAAATACTAATTGAGTGTATGTGAACTTCTGACCCACTGGGAATGTGATGAAAGAAATAAAAGCTGAAATCAATAATTCTCTCTGCTATTATTCTGATGTTTCACATTCTCAAAATAAAGTGGTGATCCTAACTGACCTAAGACAGGGAATTTTTACTAAGATTAAATGTCAGGAATTGTGAAAAACTGAGTTTAAATATATTTGGCTAAGGTGTATGTAAACCTCCGACTTCAACTGTAGGTAGGGCTACTTGAATAGTAATTACAGCTGTATAGGGCTACATGAATACTAATTACAGGGCTATAGAGCCACTAGAATATTGGAAACACTTCAGGAAGTAAAGCTAAACAAAGAGATGTATTCAATCCACTAATACTAAATATGGGCTTGTAACATTTAAACATCTTTATTTTTTGTCTTCTGATCTTGAACAATGTTTCTTAGAGGTATGGGTAGTGCTATGTTGAAGTGCCTTAGTAAACATTGATAGTAGTGAGAAAATTGTGAGTTTTGGCACAGAGACTGAAAGTGAATCCTGCCACCAGGAGGCGCCTTGCTTCTAGTGGACCTGAAAGGTTTCTCATAACTTCGAATGCTCTGTCATTTAGATCAAGACAATTACATTTAAGAAACTGTATACAATTAGTTATGTTGGTAATTATAATATTTACATTTCCAATTTAAGTCTGTGAAATGAAATGTTGATAACAAGCCGAGTAGACAATCAGATAAAACAAGGCAAGGTAGCTAGCTAGCCTAATTGATTTAGCTTTTCTCCTGTCTTGTCTTTTTGATGTAAATGTTTTCATTGATAACTGTACAAAATAAAATACTCATACTTGACATTTTGAAGAGCATTTTTCATTAGGTATGAGCTAGACCTAGATAACATGAACTGGCTAGTAATTAAGTTAAGATATGAAGCTACCTTGCTAGCTAGCCAGTCATACAGAAGAGAGGGCTGCTGCAGGATTGCTATTTTACCTGTAAAATGTATCATCCCTATATAGCTAGCTAGGTAACTACATAGCTACATATCTCGATATAGCGGAATTATGTTTTTAGAATGTTTTACTAATTAAAAATTAACACCTGAAATGTCTTGAGTCAATTATTTATTCAACCCCTTTGTTATGGCAAGCCTAAATAAGTTCAGGAGTTAAAATGTGCTTAACATGTCACATAATAAGTTGCATGGACAGTGCAATAATAGTGTAACAAGTCAGTGAAATGTCTGTAACTCATTCACAGTAAAAGCTATCACTATCATGATTTCAAATTATCAGTACGCTTTTTTCTTTAAATTCATTAGGAAGTTGTGTAAATGGCAGTTGTTTGGGGAAAAAGCATATACGTTACGCATTTTCACAGGTGTTTTTTCTTGACTGATTACCATTTGATTGATGTGCTGCTACATATGTAGGATCTTAGTTTGATCACTTTTGTTGATGAGAATTTTCCTGCAAACTTGTAGTGTATTCAAAGTTTAAAAGGGCTTCTAAAGTGTGTAATTTCCACTTAAAATGTTCAGACTTGATTTGCCCTAACATAAAATGTGTCAACCCCTACAAAAATGTTTCATTAATTATAATCCACATAATAATTCAAATTTCCTGCTGTAGCAAACTAGCTCAAATTAAGATCCTACATCTGTATTGCATGTTATGTCGTTTGAAAGGGCTGTTTCTCAGCTTTCAAAATATGTATTATGTTTTCATTTATGGTTTGACACCAGCAAATAATGCTCATTAATGTACGCAGAGGTCATGGTCTCAATAAATTCAGGAATTCCAAAACTCTCCTACAGATGATGCAACAATGCCAATATGGCGATTTACAGTTACAGTTAGCTGGTGTTCTGAAGCCTAGTGTTTCCATTTCCCTTTAACCCACCTGGCGCAGGAAGTACAGGCTGAGGGTTCCCACTAAGAAACCCATGTAGAAGCAGCATCTGGAGCCACTCAGGCCTTTCATGGTGACTTCCTCCCTCCCTCTCCTCGTCTCTAGTAGTTCCTCCTTGTCACTATGATCACAGCATCTCTGTCTGAGATTGAAAGAGAACAGTAGGGATGAATAGGCAGACAAGATAACCACCTAGAAGCAACAATAATTTCAAAAAAAGTTTCCTTCACGTAGCCAGAAACCAACTGATCGTTAATCATAAATGTCTGAATGGTTTAAAGGACAACTCCACCACTTTTAAACATCATTTTCCAACTCTCCAGCACAATGCCAGTGTGCACATCAAGTATGTGAAAACGGTACATTTCTACATTTTGTAGAAAAAATTCAAATTAAAAAGTTTTACCCAATGACATCATCAAAAGTTTAACCTCACTAGGGTCTGTGGCCAACATCCAGTGAAATTGCAGAGCGCCAAATTCAAAAACAGAAATACTCATTCTAAACATTCATAACACATACAAGTGTTATACATCGGTTAATCCAAACTTCTTGTTAATCCAACCACGGTGTCAGATTTCAAAAAGGCTTTACCGCGAAAGCATACCATGCGATTATCTGAGAACAGCGCCCAGTGGACAAATCATTACAAACAGTTACCAGTTTAGTAGAGGAGTTACACAAGTCAGAAATAGCGATAAAATTAATCACTTACCTTTGATAATCTTCATATGGATGCACTCACAAGACTCCCATTTACTCAATAAATGTTTGTTTTGTTCGATAAAGTCCCTCTTTATATCCAAAAACCTCAGTTTTGT
Organism: Salvelinus namaycush; assembly: GCF_016432855.1. Lineage (NCBI taxonomy): Eukaryota > Metazoa > Chordata > Actinopteri > Salmoniformes > Salmonidae > Salvelinus > Salvelinus namaycush. Next base: position 7,352,924 of record NC_052320.1, on the reverse strand, counting down.
TTGCGCGTTTTGTTCAGTAATCCACAGGCTCAAAGGCAGTCACAACATGCAGACGAAAAATCCAAATAGTATCCGTAAAGTTCGTAGAAACATGTCAAACGATGTTTATAATCAATCCTGTGGTTGTTTTAAGCCTAAATAATCGATAATATTTCAACCGGACAATAACGTCGTCCATATAAAAGGTAAACAAGAAAGGTGCGCTCTCGGTCGTGCGCATGAAAAACCTCTGGGACACTGCAGGGTTCACTCATTCAGAGTGGTCTTACTCCCTCATTTTTCAGAATACAAGCCTGAAACAATTTCTAAAGACTGTTGACATCTAGTGAAAGCCATAGGAAGTGCAATTTGAGTCCTAAGTGAATGGATACTGTAATGGCATTCAATAGAAAACTACAAACATAAAAAAATCCCACTTCCTGGATGGATTTTTATCATGTTTGTACTCTGGTTTTTACACACAGACATTATTTTAACAGTTTTGGAAACTTTTGAGTGTTTTCTATCCAAATCGACCAATTATATGCATATCGTAGCTTCTGGGCCTGGGTAGCAGGCAGTTTACTTTGGGCACGCTTTTCATCCAAAATTCTGAATGCTGCCCCCATCCCCAAAAAGTTAAGTATTTCAATAACAGTGATTTTCTTACTTTTAACCCTGCCCTGTGATGTCTCAGAGAATAATTTGAGGAACTTTCTTCTCATCTTTTTAAACACAGATCATAGAAATGCAAAATGTTCACATATGTATAAACTGGTATTGTGCTGAAGATAATGAATTGTTGAAAAGTGGCGGAACTGCCCTTTAAGTAGTAAATTGTTTGTTTTGCATGAATCATGACAGCTCAGCCCAACTACCTGTGAAAGTACACACTGGAGGTGTGTCAGGAACCTTGCTTTTCTGTAGTCTTCGTCTAGAGAAATCAGTTGGCCGATAGCAATGGAATATGCCCAGTACGGGAAACTTGAGTCCATGCAATCTTATCACCCAGGTGTATGCTCTTGTTGGATTAATTTATTTTAGATGAGAGTGAAACTACAAGAGTGAAAGCGCAAACAGGAGTGGCCAGTTTACTAGAATCCGGTCCATTGACTAGAAGTTCAATTTCAAAAGACATTTCAGACGTGCAATGGAAATACAGAGACCCTTAGTTTTCAGATAAACAAGCTCACTTTAGCACATATGGAGGTTAGAGACCTCTAATCATGGACCAGGAAGTTAATTATTTACACTAAATAGGCCAAGCTTATATAACCCCTTAACAGACAGACTAGGTTACACTGTCTGTACCCCCTCTGCTGCCTGCTGTACTGCACTGAAAAACATGTCTAAACACAATGACACAATGGTAACATTGTATACTACAGTTTGCAAGCTACCCCGTGTCTTCCCTAGACTAAATCTCCTGGTGGGGGAGAATTTGGACTAGTCCTAATGACTGGAGAAGATAAATTGATACAATGTTACAGCGACCACCACGACAACATAACAGTGACGCGTGTTACCAATATCATCTTTCCCCGTCAATACATTTTATCATCAGTTATTGTGTCCCAAAATATAATAATTACCTGTGTTTGTTGACCAGAGACCAGAGTTTGTTGACGAGAAGATGGAAAGCAACCTCCACATTGAGAGTGCAACCTAGCCTACAATGAATTGATGAATTTCGAGACTAAAGGACGGCATATAACATTACACCATCACACAGTGGGTCAGTCCAGTATTGAAGTTTGTAAAGGTCTTTATGTACACAACCGCTCAGAAAATAAACGACAGCATGACTAACGTCACTGTAAAATCCACATGTTTAAGCATTACAGTGTATCGCGTTTGACCTAAGAGCCCGCCTCCTTCCCGAAACCACGCTCCTAGATTGAGAGGATCAAAATGTGCGAGACGCTGCGCAGAATTACAGATTTTTGCAGCCTCGGTAAAGATCATTTAAAAAAACGATTTGCAGGTTAGTTATTTCGCAGTGGACAATCATTTGCAGATCAGTGAATCTGCGCATCACCTTGTTCGCAATGCATGATAATTTGTAGATCAGTGAATCTGCGCTTCACATTGTTCAAGCCAAAAACAGTACAAAAACAAATACTCGTGAGTATATTGGGTGCGTTCCAGATCTGATAAAATAACAGAGATACAACCATTTGCCTAGGATGCAGGATGTATCCAGGATGCAGGAAGCAACTGAAAAATAAAATCCAATAAAATGTTATTGGTCACATACACATATTTAGCAGATGTTATTGCGGGTGTAGCAAAATGCTTGTTTTCCTAGCTCCAACAGTGCAGTAGTATCTAACAATTCAAAACAATAAAACGCTTCACACAAGTTTTCCAGTCATTTTAATCAATGAAATACCAACATTTATTTAGAAGAATATGACTTTTAAATACTTTAACGAGATTAGTAGCCTACACTACGTATCTTTATAGGCCTATGTGTCTGCAGTTATAACTAGGCCTTTATAGCCTACTCAGAACTTCTGGGTAAATAACTGCAGCCTGGTAGTATTTGCACGATTCTAATCACATTAGCGCACGTTAGCTCCACTGTCCCGGTATAGGGACACCGATCCCGTAGATGCACTTTTTTGGTTACTACATGATTCCATATGTGTTATTTCATAGTTGTGATGTCTTCACTATTCTTCTACAATGAAGAAAATAGTAAATATAAAGAAAAACCCTTGAATGAGTAGTTTTTTTATAACTTTTGTCTGGTTCTGTAAATTATACCAAAGTCAGTTAGAATTGTGCAAATACTATCAGGCTGCATAGATTTTGTTGTGGTATTTTTGTGGCCTTTTGTTTGTTTGCTTTGGCACCTTTCAACACCCCTCATTATCACATTTATGCATGCAAAACACTCACTTACACTACTGATTACTGATTACACACACCATTGTTAATTGCATTTAGGTTACCTTAGATAATAAATATATTTTGTTATTCCTTATCTCCACGTTGTCTCCCTTTTTGTTACGGGCTTCGAGCCGGTTCGTGACAGTATTAAAAGTCATATTCTTCTAAATAAATGTAGGTATTTCATTGATTAAAATGACTGGAAAACCTGTTGACTGTGCATGCCTTTATCAATATTTTTTTTTCCAGCATGTCCCTCTCAGTTCAAAAGCCTCCACTTTGCATATCTGATATTTTAAGGTAATAGGCTTCTAGACTAAACTTGTGTGAAGGGACAGCAAACAGGCAGTGCCTGGCTAGCCTATGTGGACGAGATGAGGAAATCTTGTTCTATCAGACACTCGCGCACGTGTGCACGCACTCACACAATTGAGGCACAATATCTGTTAAATATTAACCAATACCAAAACCAAATCGGGAAAGATAGGTAGGAGCAAGCCCATGTAATGCTTTGTAGGTTAGCAGTAAAACCTTGAAATCAGCCCTTGCAGGAAGCCAGTGTAGAGAGGCTAGCACTGGAGTAATATGATCAAAGTTTTGGGTTCTAGTCAGGATTCTAGCAGCCGTGTTTAGCATTAACTGAAGATTATTTAGTGCTTTTTCTGGGTAGCCGGAAAGTAGAGCATTGCAGTAGTCTAACCTAGATGTGACAAAAGCATGGATACGTTTTTTCTGCATCATTTTTGGACAGAAAGTGTCTGATTTTTGCAATGTTACGTAGATAGAAAAAAGCTGTCCTTGAAACAGTCTTGATTTGTTCGTCAAAAGAGAGATCAGGGTCCAGAGTAACGCAGAGGTCCTTCACGGTTTTATTTGAGACGACTGTACAACCATCAAGATTAATTGTCAGATTTAACAGAAGATCTCTTTGTTTCTTGGGACCTAGAAGCGTCTCTGTTTTGTCCGAGTTTAAAAGTAGAACATTTGCAGCCATCCACTTCCTTATGTCTGAAACACAGGCTTCCAGCGAGGGCAATTTTGGGGTTTCACCATGTTTCATCGAAATGTACAGCTGTGTGTCATCCGCATAGCAGTGAAAGTTAACATTATGTTTCCAAATGACATCACCAAGAGGTAAAATATATAGGGAAAACAATAGTGGTCCTAAAACGGAACGTTGACGAACACCGAAATTTACAGTTGATTTGTCAGAGGACAATCCATCCATAGAGACAAACTGATATCTTTCCGAGTCAGGTTTGTAGGCCTCCTTGCTCGCACGCGCTTTTTCAGTTTTGCCCACACATTTTCTATGGGTTTGAGGTCAGGGCATTGTGATGGCCACTCCAATACCTTGACTTTGTTGTCCTTAAGCCATTTTGCCACCACTTTGGACGTATGCTTGGGGTCATTGTCCATTAGGAAGACCCATTTGCGACCAAGCTTTAACTTCCTGACTGATGTCTTGAGATGTGGCTTCAATATATCCACATAATTGTGCTGCCTCATGATGCCATCTATTTTGAAAGTGCACCAGTCCCTCCTGCAGCAAAGCACCCCTAGAGCATGATGCTGCCAACCCTGTGCTTCACGGCTGGGATGGTGTTCTTCGGCTTGCAAGCGTCCCCATTTTTCCTTCAAACATAACGATGGTCATTATGGCCAAACAGTTCTAGTTTTCCAAAAAAAGTAGGCTCTTTTTTGGGGGGGTTTGGAGCAGTGGCTTCTTCCTTGCTGAGCAGCCTTTCAGGTTATGTCGATATAGGACTCGTTTTACTGTGGACATACATACGTTTGTACCTGTTTCTTCTAGCATCTTCACAAGGTTCTTTGCTGTTGTTCTGGGATTGATTTGCACTTTTCGCACCAAAGTACATTCATCTCTGGGAGAGAGAACATGTCTCCTTCCTGAGCGGTATGACGGCTGTGTGGTCCCATGGTGTTTATACTTGTGTACTATTGTTTGTACAGATGATCGTGGTACCTTCAGGTGTTTGGAAATTGCTCCCAAGGATGAACCAGACTTGTGGAGGTCTACAATTTTTTACCTGAGGTCTTGGCTGATTTCCTTTGATTTTCCCATTATGTCAAACAAAGTTTGAAGGTAGGCCTTGAAATACATCCACAGGTACACCTCCAATTGACTCAAATTATGTCAAATAGCCTATCAGAAGCTTCTAAAGCCATGACATAATTTTCTGGAATTTTCCAAGCTGTTTAAAGGCACAGTCAACTTAGTGTATGTAAACTTCTGACCCACTGGAATTGTGATACAGTGAATTATAAGTGAAATCATCTGTCTGTAAACATTGTTGGAAAAATTACTGTCACGCCCTGGCCTTAGTTATCTTTGTTTTCTTTATTATTTTAGTTAGGTCAGGGTGTGACATGGGGGATGTTTGTGTGTGTTTGTCTCGTCTAGGGTGTTTGTATTGTCTAGGGTTTTTTTGTAGAGTTCATGGGGTTGTGTTCAGTGTAGGTGTTTATGTAAGTCTATGGTTGCCTAGATTGGTTCTCAATTAGAGACAGCTGTCTATCGTTGTCTCTGATTGGGAGCCATATTTAGGCAGCCATAGTCATTAGGTAGGTTGTGGGTAATTGTCTATGTGTAAGTTGCCAGTGTCTGCACTTATTTGTTTTGTATAGCTTCACGGTCGTCAGTTTGTTGTTTTGTTTAGTTTGTTTTAGTGTTCTTCGTCTTTCTTAAATAAATACAGTATGTATTTATATCACGCTGCGCCTTGGTCCTCTCTTTCACCCGAAGACGATCGTGACAGAATTACCCACCATAATCGGACCAAGCAGCGTGGTAAGGAGCAGGAGCAGTGAACACAGGATTCATGGACTTGGGAAGAAATACTGGACGGTAAGGGACCTTGGGCACAACCGGGAGAATATCGCCGCCCTCGTGAAGAGCGGGAGGCAGCTAAAGCCGAGAGGCGGCGGTATGAGGAGGCAGCACGGAAGCGAGGCTGGAAGCCTGAGAGTCAGCCCCAAACATTTCTTGGGGGGCGCTAAGAGGGAGTGTGGCGAAATCAGGTAGGAGACCTGCGCCAACTCCCCGTGCTTACCATGGAGAGCGAGAGTACGGACAGACACCGTGTTATGCGGAAGAGCGCACGGTGTCTCCTGTACGTGTGCTTAGCCCGGTGCGGTACATTCCAGCTCCTCGTATCGGCCGGGCTAGATTGAGCATTGAGGGCAGGTGCCATGAAGCCGGCTCAACGCGTCTGGTCTCCAGTGCGTCTCCTCGGGCCGGCATACATGGCACCAGCCTTACGCATGGTGTCCCCGGTTCGCCAACACAGCCCAGTGCGGGTTATTCCACCTCCCCGCACTGGTCGGGCTACGGGGAGCATTCAACCAGGTAAGGTTGGGCAGGCTCGGTGCTCAAGGGAGCCAGTACGCCTGCACGGTCCGGTATATCCGGCGCCACCTCCCCGCCCCAGCCCAGTACCACCAGTGCCAACACCACGCACCAGGCTTCCAGTATGTCTCCAGAGCCCTGTTCCTTCTCCACGCACTCGCCCTGTGGTGCGTGTCTCCAGCCCGGTACCACCAGTTCCGGCACCACGCACCAAGCCTCCTGTGCGTCTCCAGAACCCTGTGCGCCCTGTTGCTGCTCCCCGCACTAGCCTTGAGGTGCGTGTCCTTAGCCCGGTACCACCAGTTCCGGCACCACGCACCAGGCCTACTGTGCGCCTCAGCCGGCCAGAGTCTGCCGTCTGCCCAGCGCCGTCTGCGCTGTCCGTCTGCCCAGCGCCGTTTGAGCTGCCCGCCTGCCCAACGCTATCTGAGCTGCCCGTCTGCCCAGCGCCGTCTGAGCCGCCCGTCTGCCCAGCGCCGTCTGAGCCGCCCGTCTGCCCAGCGCCGTCTGAGCCGCCCGTCTGCCCAGCGCCGTCTGAGCCGCCCGTCTGCCCAGCGCCGTCTGAGCCGCCCGCCTGCCCAGCGCCGTCTGAGCCGCCCGCCTGCCCAGCGCCGTCTGAGCCGCCCGCCTGCCCAGCGCCGTCTGAGCCGCCCGCCTGCCCAGCGCCGTCTGAGCCGCTCGCCTGCCCAGCGCCGTCTGAGCCGCCCGCCTGCCCAGCGCCGTCTGAGCCGCCCGCCTGCCCAGCAGCGTCTGAGCCGCCCGCCTGCCCAGCGCCGTCTGAGCCGCCCGCCTGCCCAGCGCCGTCTGAGCCGCCCGCCTGCCCAGCGCCGTCAGAGCCGTCCGTCTGCCCCGAGCCGTCAGAGCCGTCCGTCTGCCCCGAGCCGTCAGAGCCGTCCGTCTGCCCCGAGCCGTCAGAGCCGTCCGTCTGCCCCGAGCCGTCAGAGCCGTCCGTCTGTCCCGAGCTGTCAGAGCCGCCCGTTTGTCTCGAGCCATCCGTCAGTCAGGAGCCGCTAGAGCCGCCCGCCAGACAGGAGCCTCCAGAGCCGCCCGCCAGACAGGAGCCGCCAGAGCCGCCCGCCAGTCAGGAGCCGCCAGAGCCGCCCGCCAGTCAGGAGCCGCCAGAGCCGCCCGCCAGTCAGGAGCCGCCAGAGCCGCCCGCCAGTCAGGAGCCGCCAGCCAGTCATGAGCCGCCCGCCAGTCATGAGCCGCCAGAGCCGCCCACCAGTCATGAACCGCCCCCCAGTCATGAGCCGCCCCCCAGTCATGAGCCGCCCCCCAGTCATGAGCCGCCCCCCAGTCATGAGCCGCCCCCCAGTCATGAGCCGCCCCTCAGTCCGGAGCCGCCCCTCAGTCCGGAGCCGCCCCTCAGTCCGGAGCCGCCCCTCAGTCCGGAGCTGCCCCTCAGTCCGGAGTTGCCCCTCAGTCCGGAGCTACCACTCCGTCCAGTGGCGCCCTCTACGATGGTCTTCAGTCCGGGACTCGCTGCAAGGGTCCTCGTTCCTGGGAGGCCACCTAAGCGGGTATTGACTATGGTGGAGTGGGGTCCACGTCCCACACCCGAGCCACCGCCGTAGGAAGGCCCACCCGGACCTCCCCTTCTGTGTCAGGTTTTGCGGCCAGAGTCCGCACCTTTGGGGGGGGGGGGGGGGTACTGTCACGCCCTGGCCTTAGTTATCTTTGTTTTCTTTATTATTTTAGTTAGGTCAGGGTGTGACATGGGGGATGTTTGTGTGTGTTTGTCTCGTCTAGGGTGTTTGTATTGTCTAGGGGGTTTTTGTAGAGTTCATGGGGTTGTGTTCAGTGTAGGTGTTTATGTAAGTCTATGGTTGCCTAGATTGGTTCTCAATTAGAGACAGCTGTCTATCGTTGTCTCTGATTGGGAGCCATATTTAGGCAGCCATAGTCATTAGGTAGGTTGTGGGTAATTGTCTATGTGTAAGTTGCCAGTGTCTGCACTTATTTGTTTTGTATAGCTTCACGGTCGTCAGTTTGTTGTTTAGTTTATTTTAGTGTTCAATCAATCAAGTTTATTTTATATAGCCCTTCGTACATCAGCTAATATCTCGAAGTGCTGTACAGAAACCCAGCCTAAAACCCCAAACAGCTAGCAATGCAGGTGTAGAAGCACGGTGGCTAGGAAAAACTCCCTAGAAAGGCCAAAACCTAGGAAGAAACCTAGAGAGGAACCAGGCTATGAGGGGTGGCCAGTCCTCTTCTGGCTGTGCCGGGTGGAGATTATAACAGAACTATGCCAAGATGTTCAAAAATGTTCATAAGTGACAAGCATGGTCAAATAATAATCATGAATAATTTTCAGTTGGCTTTTCATAGCCGATCATTAAGAGTTGAAAAACAACAGGTCTGGGACAGGTGGCGGTTCCATAACCGCAGGCAGAACAGTTGAAACTGGAATAGCAGCAAGGCCAGGCGGACTGGGGACAGCAAGGAGTCATCATGCCCGGTAGTCCTGACGTATGGTCCTAGGGCTCAGGTCCTCCGAGAGAAAGAAAGAGAGAAGGAGAAAATTAGAGAGAGACAAGATTTTCAAAATGTTCATAAATGACAAGCATGGTCAAATAATAATCAGGAATAAATGTCAGTTGGCTTTTCATAGCCGATCATTAAGAGTTGAAAACAGCAGGTCTGGGACAGGTAGGGGTTCCGTAACCGCAGGCAGAACAGTTGAAACTGGAATAGCAGCAAGGCCAGGCGGACTGGGGACAGCAAGGAGTCATCATGCCCGGTAGTCCTGACGTATGGTCCTAGGGCTCAGGTTCTCAGAGAGGGAGAAAGAAAGAGAGAACGAGAGAATTAGAGAGAGCATACTTAAATTCACACAGGACACTGGATAAGACAGGAGAAGTACTCCAGGTATAACCAACTGACCCTAGCCCCCCGACACATAAACTACTGCAGCATAAATACTGGAGGCTGAGACAGGAGCGGTCAGGAGACACTGTGGCCCCATCCGAAGATACCCCCGGACAGGGCCAAACAGGAAGGATATAACCCCACCCACTTTGCCAAAGCACAGCCCCCGCACCACTAGAGGGATATCTTCAACCACCAACTTACAATCCTGAGACAAGGCTGAGTATAGCCCACAAAGATCTCCACCACAGCACAAACCAAGGGGGGGCGCCAACCCAGACAGGAAGATCACGTCAGTAACTCAACCCACTCAAGTGACGCACCCCTCCTAGGGACGGCATGAAAGAGCACCAGTAAGCCAGTGACTCAGCCCCTGTAATAGGGTTAGAGGCAGAGAATCCCAGTGGAGAGAGGGGAACCGGCCAGGCAGAGACAGCAAGGGCGGTTCGTTGCTCCAGAGCCTTTCCGTTCACCTTCACACTCCTGGGCCAGACTACACTCAATCATATGACCTACTGAAGAGATAAGTCTTCAGTAAAGACTTAAAGGTTGAGACCGAGTCTGCGTCTCTCACATGGGTAGGCAGACTGTTCCATAAAAATGGAGATCTATAGGAGAAAGCCCTGCCTCCCGCTGTTTGCTTAGAAATTCTAGGGACAATTAGGAGGCCTGCGTCTTGTGACCGTAGCGTACGTATAGGTATGTACGGCAGGACCAACTCGGAAAGATAGGTAGGAGCAAGCCCATGTAACGCTTTATAGGTTAACAGTAAAACCTTGAAATCAGCCCTTGCCTTAACAGGAAGCCAGTGTAGGGAAGCTAGCACTGGAGTAATATGATCAAATTTCTTGGTTCTAGTCAGGATTCTAGCAGCCGTATTTAGCACTAACTGAAGTTTATTTAGTGCTTTATCCGGGTAGCCGGAAAGTAGAGCATTGCAGTAGTCTAACCTAGAAGTAACAAATGCATGGATTAATTTTTCTGCATCATTTTTGGACAGAAAATTTCTGATTTTTGCAATGTTACGTAGATGGAAAAAAGCTGTCCTTGAAACAGTCTTGATATGTTCGTCAAAAGAGAGATCAGGGTCAAGAGTAACGCCGAGGTCCTTCACAGTTTTATTTGAGACGACTTTACAACCATCAAGATGAATTGTCAGATTTAACAGAAGATCTCTTTGTTTCTTGGGACCTAGAACAAGCATCTCTGTTTTGTCCGAGTTTAAAAGTAGAACGTTTTCAGCCATCCACTTCCTTATGTCTGAGACACAGGCTTCTAGCGAGGGCAATTTTGGGGCTTCACCATGTTTCATTGAAATGTACAGCTGTGTGTCATCCGCATAGCAGTGAAAGTTAACATTATGTTTTCGAATAACATCCCCAAGAGGTAAAATATATAGTGAAAACAATAGTGGTCCTAAAACGGAACCTTGAGGAACACCGAAATGTACAGTTGATTTGTCAGAGGACAAACCATTCACAGAGACAAACTGATATCTTTCCGACAGGTAAGATCTAAACCAGGCCAGAACTTGTCCGTGTAGACCAATTTGGGTTTCCAGTCTCTCCAAAAGAATGTGGTGATCGATGGTGTCAAAGGCAGCACTAAGGTCTAGTAGCACGAGGACAGATGCAGAGCCTCGGTCTGACGCCATTAAAAGGTCATTTACCACCTTCACAAGTGCAGTCTCAGTGCTATGATGGGGTCTAAAACCAGACTGAAGCATTTCGTATACATTGTTTGTCTTCAGGAAGGCAGTGAGTTGCTGCGCAACAGCTTTTTCTAAAATTTTTGAGAGGAATGGAAGATTCGATATAGGCCGATAGTTTTTTATATTTTCCGGGTCAAGGTTTGGCTTTTTCAAGAGAGGCTTTATTACTGCCACTTTTAGTGAGTTTGGTACACATCCGGTGGATAGAGAGCTGTTTATTATGTTCAACATAGGAGGGCCAAGCACAGGAAGCAGCTCTTTCAGTAGTTTAGTAGGAATAGGATCCAGTATGCAGCTTGAAGGTTTAGAGGCCATGATTATTTTCATCATTGTGTCAAGAGATATAGTACTAAAACACTTAAGTGTCTCTCCCGATCCCAGGCCCTGGCAGAGCTGTGCAGATCCAGGACAGCTAAGCCCTGGAGGAATACGCAGATTCAAAGAGGAGTCCGTAATTTGCTTTCTAATGGTCATGATCTTTTCCTCAAAGAAGTTCATGAATTTATTACTGCTGAAGTGAAAGCCATCCTCTCTTGGGGAATGCTGCTTTTTAGTTAGCTTTGCAACAGTATCAAAAAGAAATTTTGGATTGTTCTTATTTTCCTCGATTAAGTTGGAAAAGTAGGATGATCGAGCACCAGTGAGGGCTCTTCGGTACTGCACGGTACTGTCTTTCCAAGCTAGTCGGAAGACTTCCAGTTTGGTGTGGCGCCATTTCCGTTCCAATTTTCTGGAAGCTTGCTTCAAAGCTCGGGTATTTTCTGTATACCAGGGAGCTAGTTTCTTATGACAAATGTTTTTCGTTTTTAGGGGTGCAACTGCATCTAGGGTATTGCGCAAGGTTAAATTGAGTTCCTCAGTTAAGTGGTTAACTGATTTTTGTCCTCTGACGTCCTTGGGTAGGCAGAAGGAGTCTGGAAGGGCATCAAGGAATTTTTGTGTTGTCTGAGAATTTATAGCACGACTTTTGATGCTCCTTGGTTGGGGTCTGAGCAGATTATTTGTTGCGATTGCAAACGTAATAAAATGGTGGTCCGACAGTCCAGGATTATGTGGAAAAACATTAAGATCTACAACATTTATTCCATGGGACAAAACTAGGTCCAGAGTATGACTGTGGCAGTGAGTAGGTCCAGAGACATGTTGGACAAAACCCACTGAGTCGATGATGGCTCCGAAAGACTTTTGGAGTGGGTCTGTGGACTTCTCCATATGAATATTAAAATCACCAAAAATTAGAATATGATCTGCTATGACTACAAGGTCTGATAGGAATTCAGGGAACTCAGAGAGGAACGCTGTATATGGCCCAGGAGGCCTGTAAACAGTAGCTATAAAAAGTGATTGAGTAGGCTGCATAGATTTCATGACTAGAAGCTCAAAAGACGAAAACGTCATTTTTTTTTTTGTAAATTGAAATTTGCTATCGTAAATGTTAGCAACACCTCCGCCTTTGCGGGATGCACGGGGGATATGGTCACTAGTGTAACCAGGAGGTGAGGCCTCATTTAACACAGTAAATTCATCAGGCTTAAGCCATGTTTCAGTCAGGCCAATCACATCAAGATTATGATCAGTGATTAGTTCATTGACTATGACTTTGAAGTGAGGGATCTAACATTAAGTAACCCTATTTTGAGATGTGAGGTATCACGATCTCTTTCAATAATGGCAGGAATGGAGGAGGTCTTTATCCTAATAAGATTGCTAAGGCGAACACCGCCATGTTTAGTTTTGCCCAACCTAGGTCGAGGCACAGACACAGTCTCAATGGGTATGGCTGAGCTGACTACACTGACTGTGCTATTGGCAGACTCCACTAAGCTGGCAGGTTGGCTAACAGCCTGCTGCCTGGCCTGCACCCTATTTCATTGTGGAGCTAGAGGAGTTAGAGCCCTATCTATGTTGGTAGATAAGATGAGAGCACCCCTCCAGCTAGGATGGAGTCCGTCACTCCTCAGCAGGTCAGGCTTGGTCCTGTTTGTGGGTGAGTCCCAGAAAGAGGGCCAATTATCTACAAATTCTATCTTTTGGGAGGGGCAGAAAACAGTTTTCAACCAGCGATTGAGTGCTGAGATTCTGCTGTAGAGCTCGTCACTCCCCCTAACTGGGAGGGGGCCAGAGACAATTACTCGATGCCGACACATCTTTCTAGCTGATTTACACGCTGAAGCTATGTTACGCTTGGTGACCTCTGACTGTTTCATCCTAACATCGTTGGTGCCGACGTGGATAACAATATCTCTATACTCTCTACACTCGCCAGATTTAGCTTTAGCCAGCACCATCTTCAGATTAGCCTTAACGTCGGTAGCCCTGCCCCCTGGTAAACAGTGTATGATCGCTGGGTGATTCGTTTTAAGTCTAATACTGCGGGTAATGGAGTCGCCAATGACTAGGGTTTTCAATTTGTCAGAGCTAATGGTTGGAGCCTTCGGCGTCTCAGACCCCGTAGCGGGAGGAGTAGAGACAAGAGAAGACTCAGCCTCAGACTCCGACTCGCTACATAATGGGGAGAACCGGTTGAAAGTTTCTGTCGGCTGAATGAGCGACACCAGTTGAGCATTCCAACAGCATTTCCCTCCAGAAGCCATGAGAAAGTTGTCCGGCTGCGGGGACTGTGCGGGGGGGTTTATACTAACGTTACTATCTGTACTTACTGGTGGCACAGACGCTGTTTCTTCCTTTCCTACACTGAAATTACCCTTGCCTAACGATTGCGTCTGAAGCTGGGCTTGCAGCACAGCTATCCTCACCGTAAGGCGATCGTTCTCCTGTATATTATGAGTACAGCGACTGCATTTAGAAGTGTAAGAAATTGAAATAGAGACTGGAAACTAGCAATAACTACACTTCAACATAAGCCATATATTATACAAAAACACACATACTCCTCATTTCTCTTGGACATATGCTGGACTTAAGACACCAACTATAGACACACATAATTCCCCTCCCCCATAATAACCACAGACACACCCAACCCATGGTTGGACCTCAGGACAAAGAACTCTCAGGAACCAATGGAACGTGGACACCAGGCCTGATCAGGACTACCCAAGACCCAGATCGACCAATCGGAAGGCCGGACTCGCAGATCTACCTACTTTGCTTGTTGTCTATATAGTACTGAACAATTCTGGAAACTGCCCTCTTTTCCGGACGATTCACTAGGAGTCAGACTGAAAGAGCCTTGCTGCAAGATTTTACTAAGATATCTTTACATGTAATTAAACGGCCTTATTATAAAATTATCCACCTCGTCCTATTGTCTCCTCTTGTTCTCCTGTCAACAGTAAACGTTTTACTAACAGAAGACATCATGTTAATGTTACTACTTAGCTTCGGCTGTTGAAGGTGCTGACGAACCATGTCCAGATAAAGCGTCCGGAGTGAAAAAGTTGAATGAGGGAAAAAAAGTTGCGATGGAAAAACTAAAAATATAAACGGTAATTTAAAAAAAAAATAAAAAAAAACGTAAAGTTGTCAGCTAGCAAAGTAAAGTTGGCAACAAAACGCACAGCAGCACGTCTGCAAATTCAAGAGGAAGTGACGTTTTCTTCCTCTTTCTTAAATAAATACAGTATGTATTTATATCACGCTGTGCCTTGGTCCTCTCTTTCACCCGAAGACGATCTTGACAATTACTTGTGTCATGCACAAAGTAGATGTCCTAACCGACTTGCCAAAACTATAGTTTGTTAACAAGAAATTTGTGGAGTGGTTGAAAAACGAGTTTTAATGACTCCAACCTAAGTGTATGTAGACTTCTGAGTACATCTGTGTCAATTTAGGTGTAGGAATGCAGCTCGTGCTTTCAGATTTTATAGTGGATATCAAGGCGGATTTAGGCGGTCCATAGCAACCTACTCACCTGAGTTTTGCTGAGCACATTATTTGCCTGGAATAGCCTAGGCTTACATGACATTTTATGGAATTTCAAAATTTTGAATATGACTAGGCCTATAGTTAACTTTATTTCACATTCATTAATTTGTAAGTACGTTTTCATGGTAGGCTATTTAAAGCTCTGAGCACATCATGGACACCAATAGGAAGTGGCAGGAGATGACTTTCAGCAGATTGCCAACTACAACTATACTTGAAAGGGCACGCAACTCAAACTGTGACAGCAGCGCGCTAAATGAAACAATTTTGACAGGTACGTTTCTACTACATCTGAATTATCGAAGTGTGCCTATTCGATGGTAACACTTTAGACTATTAGACTATGCTATTTTAAATATGTCCATTCCTTTTTGCGACGTTCAATGTGTTTGCATCACATTTTCAACTCTACGGATATGTTTTATTTTTTTAATGTTGCCCTAAATAAGAAATGTTTATGTGCGCTCTAGGCAACAGCTGGTAGATACTGGTAGGCTGATCTACAAGAATAAATAATTATAGATAAGAGAGATTTTTATTTGTCAAAGCTGTCAAGAGTCGATTATCATGTCACCAGAATCAGACTCTCGATGTTTAGGCTGTTGGAAAGGATCATCAAGATCACCGTGCACTTTCAACACCCTGTGAAGTTCATTATAAATGATTTAATTAATAAACTGCATGGTTTCCCAAGTCGTAGAGGGAGGACTACACAATATATCATAGCGTGACTTCAATTTTACTTCGATATTATGGTTATTATATCAATATTTGCTCATAAAGGCGTTTCCACCGCCGTTTGTTGCATAATTCATTTTACCAATAGCAAAAGATCTCAGTATTTCGAACGAACAAACATAGTCGCAGCCGTCATGTTTTTTCTATATGGGAAGACTTCACTCGCATAACTGGATGGATACGTGGTTATTGAGCCGATATTGAACAAAGATATTTCTCTCCTGTCACACTGTAAGATATTACTTATTTGTTTTATTTTATCTTGATTGATCAACTAAATTTGACCAGTTGTTTAAACATTGACAACGACTATTATTACAATAAGATTAAATTGCATGTTTTGTTCCATTATGCCTTCTTGAGTCTTAGGTGTACTACACTATACGCGTGTGTTTGAGTGTAGATAGGCCTACATTCAAGTGTTATATTTGGGTGCGTACTGACTCTCTTCTAGTCCACTATGCAAACTACATTTGTTATCTGTAATAGCCTACGGCACAACTGTCGTAATGTCACGTTGACACTGCCAATGTCATACTATATATGTAATTTCAAATCCTATCATTCCCTGTAAAATATGATGACCCTTTCCCATTAGAAGTGACAACACCAGTGACAGTTTATTTCTGATACAAATACTAGTGACTGTTAATGTCAGGTGTCATTATTTCTGAGAAAAAAATGTCTGTGTAATCCACAGATCTTTATTCAGTCAAGCTCTAAAACAGAATATAATAAAATAGCAAATTAACTGAACAGAGTAGGCACATGCAGGTAAAACAGTATTTAGGCTAAGCTCTAATTAAGCATTTAATAAGTAAGTAGCCTATTTAGCTATCATGCCACTCCTTGCCACCCCTGTCACGCTAAACATCTTTGGCATATGACAAAGAGTACAAGGAGTGGAATGTTAGCTATATCCTGTTTCTGTATGGTTGATTTTGCAAAGACGCGCACTTTTGGATGTTCAATGTTTTGGAAAATGAAACCTCTTGAAACTGCTTTTTATCTATCTGAATATTTTCTTCACTCTGTCTGGAAACAATATCTAATAGTGGCTGAGACCATACTATTTAAGAATATCAAGATATTTATCGGTTTCCTCAAATACCCGAGGGGATATGTCATTACCACCAAGTCATACAATTAGCTTTTTTAGTTTGAAAGGAAATTACAGAAATATAACATTATATAACATTTAACATGAATTGTATTTTTTTATGTTTTTTTTTACTATTTCGAATTTTTCTTAATTATATGCATTCATCATTGGCATGTCTAAATGTCCATAAATGCCTTGATGATGCTCAGAAACATGTATTTACCACATCAAAATCGTAATATGTTACATTACTTTAGAAATTATCTTAAGAACTAGCATATAAGGTTCACATATGGGAAAAATCATAAATATCAATTGTAATTTAATACACCTTTGCCTCAAAAATATGTACCATTGTGGTAATGGCGGAGTGTAGTGGAAATTATATTTCATATAAAACAAATGATGAAAAATACCATTAAACATTTTAATATAATGTTTGTACATGTTTCATTTGATTGAAGATATAGAACAGACCATTCCATCCAATTCATACCAAAGATGTTTTATGGGGTTGAGGTCAGGGCTCTGTGCAGGCCAGTCAAGTTCTTCCACACCGATCTCAACAAACCATTTCTGTATGGATCTGGCTTTGTGCATGGGGGTATTGTCATGCTGAAACAGTAAAGGGCCTTCCCTAAAACTGTTGCTACAAAGTTGGAAGCACAGAATAATCTAGAATGTCATTGTATGCTGTAGCGTTAAGATTTCCTTTCACTAGAACTAATGGGCCTAGCACAAACCATGAAAAACAGCCCCAGACCATTATTCATTCTCTACAAAACGTAGGAAGATGATTTTTATGCGCTACACGCTTCAGCACTCAGCAGTTCCGTTCTGTGAGCTTGTGCGGCCTACCACTTCCTGGATGAGCCGTTGTTGCTCCTAGGCGTTTCCACTTCACAATAACAGCACTTACAGTTGACCGGGGCAGCTTTTGACGAACTGACTTTTTGGAAAGATGGCATCCTATGACGGTGCCACGTTGAAAGTCATTGAGCTCTTCAGTGTGGACCATTCTACTGCCAATGTTTGTCTATGGAGATTGCATAGCTGTGTGCTCGATTTTATACACCTTTCAGCAACGGTGTGGCTGAAATAGCCGAATCCGCTAATTTGAAGGGGTATCCACATACTTTTGTATATGTAGTGTACGTCCTTGTCCTCTCCTTGTTTGATTTATGGGACATCTTATAGAAACATTTAAAATAAATAATTAAAGTAAGTACTAATCATTGTAAGTCACATAAATAGACATCAAAATCACTCAATCACCCGAACATAATATAACATTTAATGGTCTTATTTAGCAAATAAGTGTTCATTTTGTAATTTGTTTGTGTTTTCAGGTCTTAAGGTAAGTAAAAATGTATAAACTAATACATTTTGTCATTACCACCACATTCTGTCCTTACCATCACAGTTCATTATGTGGTGGTAATGATGTGTGGTGGGAATGACATTTTAACAGTATTTGGTCATAAATAGCAGGGATTATAGCATGCTAACTCCAGTTGAACAGCTAGAATACAACGTATCCTAAATACACATAATTTAAACATAATTTAAAAAATCTAACATCATTTGATGAAATTATAGCCTATTTGGTAATGAAGTACAACATTTTACTTATTTTATTTTCTGTCATTTCCTGACAACAAAATTGGAATTCCCCTCCATATGCTCCACTGTCACTATTCATTGCCATGGTGACCAAGTACAATAACTTTTGAAAATGTTATTATTATGTAATGTGCTTGTCGTGGTGGTAATGACACAATACTTTGAGATGACTGTGTTTTGTGTACAAAAAGTATCAAATAGAAAATGGCTTATGCACATCTAATATGTATATAGTTTCCATTTATTTGACTCTTTTTTTAAACAGGTGCATTAAATATTTTGTAATTATCAAGACTTTTGTAAGTGTAATACATAGAATAATGTCAAAAGTCTGGATGTGAGACAGGACAAAAACAGTGCAAAACAGTTTAATCCAGACATGAAATGCTTTAGAAAATAAAAACATTTTGAAAGCTGAAAACTGTTTAAGGTTATTTTAGTCTCTACTTAATGTATGTGAAATAAAACAAGTAAATTAAAATGTTATCTTAAAAATCTAACCCTGCGACACAAAAAGGCCTGTGTTCGCAAAATCACCCAAATACTGTTTGAAGAAAAATAAACTGAATGTCAAACCAATATCAAATCATGTGAAACAAGTGTAACATAGTAGCCTAAGGAAGTAAATATTATTATTATATATTTTTAATCACAAGTAGTTGAATATCGGAATGTAGGCTTATTTGGAAATACACTTAAAGTATTAGCATATATTTGAAAATACATATTGCCTGTTTTGGTATTCGAAATAACCTATTTGAACATATTTTCAAATAGAAGGCCATCATAGGAAGTTAATTGAAATTCTTTCAAATACGTCCAATAGAAGCAGTGGTTTTGTGCCACATTATTTGAAATGACTCAAATACATAGAAAATAAGTATTTCAAAAGCAAATAATAATAAAATACCCATGTATTTCAACCCAGGTCTGAAACACATGACTGACTAGTGTCTTATTGGTCTGATCTGTTCTTTAGTGACATCGATCTGTGTCTGACTGTGTCCATGATGCGCTGCCTCGTTCAGAAGAAAACATGCCTCATCATTTTATCTTCACTGCTACTGTTCGCCCTCCTCCGCTATTGGACTCGAAGGGCCACCACCCCTGTTGACGTGGGACCAGGTCAGAGCTACAAGGCACAGAAGGTTCTGAAGGAGAGGCTACAAAATGTCCAGAATAGTTATGACAATATCCCATATGTCCTGAAGGAAAGTGTGGCAGGGTGAGTTCATATGGGCAAATGGTATAACACATGTATAATACATTCATAAATGGCGAAAATGACAGTCAAAAAAGTTAAAATACAAAACAAGGTTTTGAAGTGTGACCTAAATCTAGAAGATATAAGAGAACTCGGGAAATAAATAAATACATATATATACAGTGGGGCAAAAAAAGTATTTAGTCAGCCACCAATTGTGCAAGTTCTGAGGCCTGTAATTTTCATCATAGGTACACTTCAACTATGACAGACAAAATGAGAAAAAGAAATCCAGAAAATCACATTGTAGGATTTTTAATTCATTTATTTGCAAATTATGGTGGAAAATAAGTATTTGGTCACCTACAAACAAGCAAGATTTCTGGCTCTCACAGACCTGTAACTTCTTCTTTAAGAGGCTCCTCTGTCCTCCACTCATTACCTGTATTAATGGCACCTGTTTGAACTTGTTATCAGTATAAAAGACACCTGTCCACAACCTCAAACAGTCACACTCCAAACTCCACTATGGCCAAGACCAAAGAGCTGTCAAAGGACACCAGAAACAAAATTGTAGACCTGCACCAGGCTGGGAAGACTGAATCTGCAATAGGTAAGCAGCTTGGTTTGAAGAAATCAACTCTGGGAGCAATTATTAGGAAATGGAAGACATACAAGACCACTGATAATCTCCCTCGATCTGGGGCTCCACGCAAGATCTCACCCCGTGGGGTCAAAATGATCACAAGAACGGTGAGCAAAAATCCCAGAACCACACGGGGGGACCTAGTGAATGACCTGCAGAGAGCTGGGACCAAAGTAACAAAGCCTACCATCAGTAACACACTACGCCGCCAGGGACTCAAACCCTGCAGTGCCAGACGTGTCGCCCTGCTTAAGCCAGTACATGCCCAGGCCCGTCTGAAGTTTGCTAGAGAGCATTTGGGTGATCCACAAGAAGATTGGGAGAATGTCATATGGTCAGATGAAACCGAAATATAACTTTTTGGTAAAAACTCAACTCGTCGTGTTTGGAGGACAAAGAATGCTGAGTTGCATCTAAAGAACACCATACCTACTGTGAAGCATGGGGGTGGAAACATCATGCTTTGGGGCTGTTTTTCTGCAAAGGGACCAGGACGACTGATCCGTGTAAAAGAAAGAATGAATCGGGCCATGTATCGTGAGATTTTGAGTGAAAACCTCCTTCCATCAGCAAGGGCATTGAAGATGAAACGTGGCTGGGTCTTTCAGCATGACAATGATCCCAAACACACCGCCCGGGCAACGAAGGAGTGGCTTCGTAAGAAGCATTTCATGGTCCTGGAGTGGCCTAGCCAGTCTCCAGATCTCAACCCCATAGAAAATCTTTGGAGGGAGTTGAAAGTCCGTGTTGCCCAGCAACAGCCCCAAAACATCACTGCTCTAGAGAAGATCTGCATGGAGGAATGGGCCAAAATACCAGCAACAGTGTGTGAAAACCTTGTGAAGACTTACAGAAAACGTTTGACCTCTGTCATTGCCAACAAAGGGTATATAACTAAGTATTGAGATAAACTTTTGTTATTGACCAAATACTTATTTTCCACCATAATTTGCAAATAAATTCATTAAAAATCCTACAATGTGATTTTCTGGATTTTTTTCTTCTCATTTTGTCTGTCATAGTTGAAGTGTACCTATGATGAAAATTACAGGCCTCTCATCTTTTTAAGTGGGAAAACTTGCACAATTGGTGTCTGACTAAATACTTTTTTGCCCCACTGTATATATGCATATATATATATATATGCATTTAAATTTTTTACACATATTTAACTCGTTTTTCGGGGTAGGCACAAAACTGCCTTCATACTTCCATTACTTGTTTTAAACGGGAACTTGTTTTCTTCAAAGTCGTGTGACACTTATGGGGGTCATAAAGCGGAGAACTGCATCGTGTTCATGAGAATCTCCCCTTTCCATAGTGGTGTCCCATTAGTTTGCAGGCCAAAACATTCGGACGCTACAGACGTTTTCGCGAGAGGAATGATTTTCGGGATGGTCTGACAAACACCCTCTAGCGCTGCCACCTTTCATCGCAGATGCGGAAGTGCGACATCGGCGGACGTGGTAGATTGAGACGCATCCAATGCAAATAACAAAAAACAGATATCTCTAGATAAAACTGACGTATATTTCTATATATTTTGTTATTATGTAACTTAGTTATTTAGTCAATCGACTATAGGTGGTTAATATATAATTCCATTTGAATTCGGTCAACTGAAATTCCAGGTCCAATTACAAGGTCCAATTTCCTCAATGAGTTTCTGATTTCGAACTACTTCCTAATTCGACTCAATCAAATCAACCTGCATGGTTTCCATTGCACTAATAGTGACTTATTTTGTCCCATACTCTTACCAACCGTCCACAACGCTCTTCATTAATCTCAATCAGGCGTCTGGCACTGAACGAGTGTGTTTGTGAGGCAGATAAGAAGCCTGCCATCGACCTGCCTTTTGCCCAAGTGCTGTTCCCCCGTGTCTGGGCCCAGGATGACTTCCACACAGCCTTCCAGGAGGCAGAGCTGGCTCAGGTGAAAAGTCGCAGGCAGCAGGAGTACAACAGCTTCCAGCAGAGGTAACTGTACAGTACACAGAAGTGTTGTGCTTTGCTTTGCAGTGCATTGGAATTTAGTGATTTGCTTTGCTGTGCACCTTGCGACTATATACTGCAACTCCCCACTGTTTTCAAGTTATGGGCCCACCCCTCTTTGCCTTCTCTCCATCAATTGAGGCCAACATCCAACATAAAATATGTGACGTACATGACGTGTTTACAATGCTGCTTTTAGTTTAAATGCACCATATTGCTGGAACAAAATTCAAAATACATTTCAACTTGATGTTGTGTGTGTGTGTGTGTGTGTGTGTTGTGTATACAGGGCGCATTTGTAAAGGAGACCTTGGTCTCAATATGTCTTCCTGTTAAAATAAAGGTACAAAATAAAAAGTACATTACACCATCATACTTTAGCTTGAGTTTATTTCTAGTCTGGCTAACTTCTCCATGTTGGCTGCAGGTACCAGACTCCCGCAGACCTCCTTGTTATAGCAGAAGCCAACAGTCCCCTGCAGTACCCTACCCAGGGGGTGGAGGTTCGCCCTCTCAAGACAATCGTTATCCCTGGTAAGACTAAACAAAGTAGTTATTCCACTGAAAAGATTTACACACTGGGGAGAAGGGATTTTTGCAGCTTTGTTGTAAATATGACCTTTGCCCCAACCATAACTGTAGAACAGTTAAAACAAAACTAACCTGACCTTATGACTGAAGGTGGAATTCTCTTCTGTTTGTTAAGGGTTGGGTCTGAAAGAAAAGCATAGACAACTTCATACAGTAAGTTTATCTCCATTTATAATACTACATTGAACAAAAACATAAACGCAACATGCAACAATTACAAAAATCTTACTGCGTTACAGTTCATATAAGGAAATCAGTCAATTTTAATAAATAAATTAGGCAATAATCTATGGTTCTCACATGACTGGGAATACAGATATGCATCAGTTAGTCACAGATACCTTGAAAAAAAGGTAGGCTGCGTGGAACAGAAAGTCAGTATCTGATCTGACCACAATTGTGACTCACCACCTGGATGTGGTCCTTTGTAGCAACATTTGAAATGGTGTTTTTTACATTGGATAAAAGTAGAGACTCAGAGCTGCAAAATGGTATGTCATACACTGCATTTTTAAGGAACAATGGGAAAGTAATTCTGCTTTGAAAGTTGATGAACTTGTGAACTCACTTTTGAGAAAATGGTCAAATGGAAAATGATCTAGTGAAGAGCTCTTCTATGTTCATACCCTATTAAGCTCTAGCCCCACCCATTACGTTTCACTCTCGGAACGATCAGAGCGCACACTGACGCTCTGGCCGATTGTTTGTTTACCTCTGGATAACATGAAAACAGCCTAACCAGCTCTGCTGCCAACAATTTCATTATGCTTTTTTGCCAACGTTTACTGACACTGGCTGTATTCAACAGGTGTTGTACACTTTATCTTAAGACATGTAGCTAGTCAGCTAGGTAAACAATAAACCTAGCTTGGTAAACAACGTGTAAGATCATACACGTCACATAATGTTAGCTAATGAGCCTTCCAGCTAACGTTTGCTAGTTAAACAACAATGAACATAGTGCCAAATCATGTCGTTACTACCCTGCATGAATCTGCTGGGAGCTAACCAACCGGGTTCAATGTTAACTAGCTAACATTAAGCTCTAACTAGCCAAGCAAACGGTTCTGGGATACGAATGATAATGTCATACACATAACGTTAGCTAGGGAGCCAGCCAGCTAAATGTGTAATATCTGAAAATGTAGCTAGCTAGACTATCTTACATACATCATCATGTATGATGGACGCGTCTCCCTGTCACGGATGCCATGCCACGGTTGCTCTTAGTTTGAAGATGTAATCCGGAGACAGGTGTTTTCTCCATCTCTTTAGCTATCATACACTAATTCCACTGATTTCGATACTCCAGAAAGTGGAGGGCAACACTTATGCAGCTCCACTACATGATATATTTAAAAAAGCTGTGTTCTACAGGATTACCAACACAGATTGACCAACTGAAATAGACAGAAGCCTTCTATATGGCAGACCAATCTGAACTCCTCTCTCGGCATGTCTAGCCCACTCATTATCTCAGCCAATCATGGCTAGCGGGAAGGTTGCTGGCTTTTTCTGTGGCTTAACCAATAAGGCTCGTAATTGAACAATTTTATTCGTACTTACAGATGGCATACAAGATTGTTATTATTAAGGCACATGAAAGTTCACATGTTCCAGAAGGCATTTCTGCCAAACAATGCATTTTGATAAAAAAAATAAACGTTCAAATGGCTCTCCTGTGAAATCGTGACATATGCCTAGTTTCATGAAATGAGAAACAATTTGCCTCTTGCAGCACGACACTTCTCCTTTACATAGAGTTGATCAGGCTGTTGATTGTGGCCTGTGGAATGTTGTCCCACTTCTCTTCAATGTCTGTGCGAAGTTGCTGAATATTGGCGAGAACTGGAACATGCTGTCGTACATGTTGACCCAGAGCATCCCAAACGTGCTCAATGGGTGCTATCATGTCTGGTGAGTATTCAGGCCAATGAAGAACTGGGACATTTTCCGCTTCCAGGACTTGTGTACAGATCTCTTCTACATGTGGCCGTGCATTACCATGCTGAAACATGAAACATGAGGTGACGAATGGCACGACAATGTGCCTCAGGATATCGTCACGCTGTGCATTCAGATTTACATAGATAAAATGAAACTTTGTGCATATGGAACATTTCTGGGATCTTTTATTTCAGCTCATGCAACATGGGACCAACACTTTACATGTTGCGTTTATATGTTTGTTTCAGTATAGGTTTGTTGTAGTGGCAGGTAATCTAGCGGTTAGAGCGTTTAGCCAGTAACCGAAAGGTTGTTTGTTGTCGGCTCAGGGAGTCAAACCATCTGTCTATGTGCCCTTGAGCAAGGCACTTAACCTGTAAGTCGCTCTGGACAAGAGTGTCTGCTAAAATATAAAATGTTGATTCATGTTTAACATAAAGGGATCTACAGTCATTTTGTGACCATTGTAATTGCCCCAAGCAGACTCGTTTTTTGAATGAAACTGAATCCTCCCTATCATGTCCTATAGGTGAATCTGACTGCTACCCTGGGGACATTTGATGTGTTAGCCACCGTAGACGGGGTCTCCATTAGAGGACAGGGAGTGATGCACATGACTTTGTCCAGTAGACTCCTCTCCACTCTGAACAGACAGCTACAGTTTGTCACCTACACCAACACCTTGTTCCACCCTAGGACGGCTGATACAGGTTGGTCAGCCCCTCTGTGTGTGTCTAGTCCTGAGTCCTGATACTGCAATACAGGGTTGTGAAAACTAACTTTTTAGTGCCTGCAGCTGTACAGGAGCTGTATGCCATACTATACAATACAATGTTATTGTCCATTTAATAACAGCAAACAACAGAAATGTGTATTTTGTGCCGTTCTCAACCCCCGCCACCCAATTCCCCATTATCATGCCACTCCCTGTCATTCCACTCCTTGTCACTTTTTACTTCAGTACGTCAACACAGAGATACACAACACTTCATTTCCTGCATGTCTCAAATTCTTTATAAACCTGTCTATTATTCCCTGGAAGGGGCACACAACTAGCCTACACTATAATTACACAGTCCGTGTGTTTAGGGAAGAGAGCATGCCGCAACTGGAGAAAAATAAGTCGTTGCTGGTATTTGACATTCCATGTTACAATGTAGGTGTGGTAGACTATAGACTACAGCTTGTTTGCTGAACGAGACTTTGAGTCTAGAGAGCGATTCTAAGTAAGTTTAGCTGTTTGGGGAAAGAGATGTTAGCACAGAGGCAGACTAGGGGGAAGCGGTGTTTTGTGTACAACAATAACCGTGTTGTCACTATCCATATGTTAACGTATGTTATCCATATGTCTCTTATTGCCCATTAGGCATTGAATGTAAAGTGAAGTACATTTTTGTTTTGTTCATTTGATTATATTTAATCAAATTAAATATACTGTACTGTGATATACTTGAGATATTAGAGTGATGAAACGTGTTTCTCTGCTCTATTCCAGTGCAGTTTGAGACTGATGGACACCAGTCCGTTTTTACCATAAAGGTTGGACATGCTGTTATTCCCAAGCTCTATCACGCAGGTTACACTGGAGGTATGTACTGTATGGGTTGTTCATTTGCCATTTGACCACTGTACAGTTATTTGTATCTGTACAGTTATCGTAGGCATCCAAGGTGCTACATTTTGCAATGTTGTTTAAGGCCCAGTGAAGTCAAAATTCAGTTTTTCCTGTGTTTTGTATCAAATTGTTTAACAGCTGATGAAAGTGTGAACAAATTTGATCAGTTTTATTTCTTGATAGTTGCTGGTTGAAAATTCAATCTACACAGGACCTTCTAGGAGTTTCGGGCTTTCCATGGTGACATCACCATGCTGTAAATTGGTTAAAATAGTTCCAAATCTCTCTACCAATGACAGCTAGTGTTCAGTTTTGCTCTCCCCACTCAGACCACTCACAGAGAGTCCTAGCAAAATTCTTGCTTGAGAAATAGTTTTTTTTGCTAAAAAAGCTATTTTGGCCCATTTGATAGGAAATCTATTACATTAAAGTACTTATAGGACAATTCCACCCCAAAACTAACTTTTGGTATTTGTTTTATTAGTCCTAGCAAAATTCTTGCTTGAGAAATAGGTTTTTTTGCTAAAAAAGCTATTTTGGCCCATTTGATAGGAAATCTATTACATTAAAGTACTTATAGGACAATTCCACCCCAAAACTAACTTTTGGTATTTGTTTTATTAGTCCATTGTTGACATAGTCCCAAAATGTTTTGCTTGTCAGCAATAAAGTTTTCAAGATATGTAACTTTCAAAATATAGAAGTCATCACATAGGGCTCCTGAGTGGCGCAGCGGGCTAAGACACTGCATCTCAGTGCAAGAGGCGTCACTACAAACCTTGGTTCAATTCCAGGCTGTATCATAACCGGCCGAGATTGGGAGTTCCATAGGGCGGTGCACAATTGGCCCAGCATCGTTAGGGTTTGGTCAAGGTAGGCGTCATTGTAAATAAGAATTTGTTCTTAACTGACTTGCCTATTTAAATAAAAAAATTATGCATTTTGCATCATATGGGTGATGATTTCTGTATTATGAAAGTAACTGAAGTTAAGTATAAGTATGAATATTCATAATTGGGTATGAACACGCCTTTCCTTTTTCCTCAGAATTCAGCATAAGCTCACTTGTCACCATAGCTACCAAGACATTTCTGCGTTATGACAAACTGCAGGATCTGATTGACAGCATACGGGAGTTCTACCCCACCATCGCCATAGTGATAGCAGATGACAACGAGCACCCCCAGCCAGTGATAGGTCCACACATTGAACATTACATAATGCCGTTTGGGAAGGTAAGCAAACTTTATTTTAGGAAGTGTAGCTCCTGTTTCATCACAGCAATCGTCTTCAGTTCTGGTCTTGGGGGACCCACAAGTTGTCCTTTTGTTCCAGCCCAGTATTTCATTTACTTGTGATTCCCTCCTGATACTCTGAGGGTCTTCATGTCCAGGATTTAAGAACACCTTGGCTATCAAACGTTCGGCTATCGCCAAATTGGTAATTAAGTCTTTGTCCTGTCTGTCCACCTCTGTGCAGGGTTGGTTTGCAGGGAGGAATCTGGCTGTCTCTCAGGTGACCACCAAGTATGTGCTGTGGGTGGACGATGACTTCCTCTTCACCTCCAACACCAGGCTGGAGAATATGGTGGAGATCCTGGAGAAGACCACCCTGGACATGGTGTGTGTTTGTGTGTGTGTGTTTGCGTGTGTGTGCTCATAGATCTGGACCTGGTGAGTGATGAGGGTGAGGCCTCTCTGAATGACTAAAACCAGGGTAGAATCAGGTTAGAACCATAGTAGAACCTGGGATGGAATTGGGGGGATCGCGCATGGGAACCGAGTTCTCAAAGTGAAAGTCATATTGACATGTACTTATAATGTTTTTGGGGCTGGATTAAAATGTTTGTGGTGAGTTCCCAAAGTGGTTTCATACAGTAGCCTAGGCTAGGGGGGCGACTTTCTATCCACGCCAAACTTGTTACAAAACCACGCCCACGAGTAACCTAGCAACATTCAAAACTGCATGAGAGCGCTGACTGGATGGTCGAAGAGCCTCATCCTGGCAGGTGAAAATGTGATCGAAGTCCAAAGTTATTTACGATGTTTTAGCTTTGAATTTGGCCCAATATTACTGGATAAAGTACAAGCATAATTCATGTGTGGTAACTGTTGTTTACTGGCTTGCAAAACTTCCTTGCATAACTTGATTTTAGCAATACTAGTTTGAAAGGCTTGCTTGCAAAACATGATTTTAGGAGATCAAATATCTACATTTTAAATATCAAGGCTGTAACACAACAAAATGAGAAAAAACTCTAAGGGTGTGAATGCTTTCTGAAGGCTGTCACGCCCTGACCTTAGTATTCTATGTTTTCTGTATTATTTTTGTCAGGTCAGGGTGTGACAAGGGTGGATATGATTGTTTTGTATTGTCTAGGGTTTTTGTATGTCTAGGTGTGTAGTCTAGGCATATGTAGGTCTATGGTGGCCTAGATTGGTTCCCAATCAGAGGCAGCTGTTTATTGTTGTCTCTGATTGGGGATCCTATTTAGGTTGCCATTTTCCAGTTTGGTTTGTGGGTTATTGTCTATGTGATGTTGCATGTCTGCACTCGTGTCGTTTAGCGTTCGTTTTGTTATTTTGTATAGTTTGTTCAGTGTTCTTCATTATTAAAAGGAAGAATGTATTATCATCACGCTGCGCCTTGGTCTCCTCACTACGACGATCGTGACAAAGGCGCTGTAGTTATGGTGGGAGAATCAGTTAGTCAGGAAATACTGCTTTTGAGCCGGAAGTGTTGTAATCTAGAGCTGTGCAAACTTGAGTAACTTGTTTGTTCTGTTTTTTGACAACTTCCCAGTTGTGGTTTAGTTTTCCACTTTGACATAAAAAGAGGGTTTTCTACCAACTCGGTTCCTGTACCTTTGGAATGTAGATCTTCTGGTTTTGAAGTGGTTAAACAAACCAAAGTTCAGCTGGTTAATCAGGTCAACGGTCTATGATGTGTGTGTGTGTGTGTGTGTGTGTGTGTGTGTGTGTGTGATCACAGGTGGTAGGTGCTGTGAGGGAAGCTACACTGACACCCTGAACTGGATGATTTTACGTTGTGGCAACTCATTTGTGGTGACTCGTATTATCTTCCCACTCATTTAGTTCTTTTTGTCTGTTACCCCAGGTGGGTGGTGCTGTGAGAGAAGCTACAGGCTACACTGCTACTTACCGCCACACCATCTCAGTGGAGGAAGGGGGTGAGGAGGGGGACTGTATACACATCAGAAATGGATACCATCATGTCATTGAGGGCTTTCCTAACTGTGTCCTAGCTGACGCTGTTATCAACTTCTTCATGGGGAGGACAGACAAGATGCAACAAGTGGGATTCGATCCTCGTCTGAACCGTGTGGCTCATCTAGGTGAGTGTCTTTGTCTCATCACTAGAGCCCAGAGGTTTTCCTTATTTCTGATCAAAATATTGCTTTTATTTCAATTGAAACACAAATCAAAGGGACAGCAAAATACCAACATACTTTAGGTGTAATACCCCCAGGGGTGTGTGATTAGTCCCCTCCTGTGCTCCCTTTTCACCCACAACTTCCTGGCCACACACAACTCCAACACCATCTTATGTTTGCTGACAACAAAACGGCATTAGGCCTGATCACAGACGACAATGAAACCACCTATAGAGAGGTCAGAGACCTGGCAGTGTGGTGCCAGGACAACAACCTCTCCCTCAATGTCAGCAAGATAAAGGAGCTGATCGTGGACTACAGGAAAAGGAGGGCCGAGCACGCCCCCATCCACATCGACAGGTCTGTAGTGGAACGGGTCGAGAGCTTCATGTTCCTCAGTTTCCACATCCCTAAAGAATTAACATGGTCCACACACATGTGGGGTGGCAGGTAGCCTAGTGGTTAGAGCGTTGGACTAGTAACCAAAAGGTTGCAAGATCGAATCCCTGAGCTGACAAGGTACAAATCTGTCATTCTGCCCCTGAACAAGGCAGTTAACCCACTGTTCCTAGGCCGTCATTGAAAATAAGATTTTTTTTCTTAACTGACTTGCCTAGTTAAATAAAGGTAAAAATAAAATAAAACACACACACACCAACACTGTTGTGAAGAAGGCACGACACCTCTGCCCCCTCAGAAATCTGAAAGGATTTGGCATGGGCCCTCATATCATCAAAAAGTTCTACAGCTGCACCATTGAGAACACCTTGACTGGCTGCATCACCACTAGGTATATATCAATGATGTCGCTCTTGCTGCTGGTAATTCTCGGATCCACCTCTACGCAGACGACATCATTCTGTTACATCTGGCCCTTCTTTGGACACTGTGCTAACAAACCTCCAAACGAGCTTCAATGCCATACTTCCGTGGCCTCCAACTGCTTTTAAATGCTAGTAAAACTAAATGCATGCTCTTCAACCGATCGCTGCCCACACCCACCTGCCCGACTCGCATCACTACTCTGGACGGTTTGGACTTAGAATATGTGCACAACTACAAATACCTAGGTGTCTGGTTAGACTGTAAACTCTCCTTCCAGACTCACACTAAGCATCTCCAATCCAAAATTAAATCTACACCTCGGCTTCCTATTTTGCATGCTGTATAAGATCTGCATAAGATCAATTGTAAATGTTCAGCATTTTGCCCAAGGTGTAAAACGGGGATGGGCACAGTGATGCATATGTTTTTGTCCTGCCCTGAACTAATCAATTATTGGAAAGACATTATTCAGATCTTGTCACAGGAGAGACATTATTCAGATCTTATCACAGGTCACTAATATGATGGTACAGGTTAGGCATTATATTGCCACTCAGCAGGGAGGTAGGATTCAGCCCATGAGTAAACCTATAACTGATTAACTGTGGCTGGAGAGGAAGGAGGTAAAAGGTCTCATTTCTTACATGTACTCTAGGCTTCAAGCTCTGTAGGGAAACAATGAACCTCCGAAAGCTTGCACGAAGTGGCATGATGACCTTGGTCTCATTGTTGAGGATGAGAAATGGGGAAAACTCTTTTTAGATGCTCAGCGTCTTTCATCTAACACAAGGCACAAGTTGATGCAATTCAATATTTTACATAGAGTCTACTTTACACCAGATAGAGACTGTATAAGATCAATTGTAAATATTCAGCATTTTGCCCAAGGTATTAAACGGGGATGGGCACACTGATGCATATGTTTTTGTTCTGCCCTGAACTAAGCAATTATTGGAAAGACATTATTCAGAACTTATCACAGGTCACTAATATGACGATACCACTAGATCCTTCCCTTATTCTTCTTGGAGATGATTCTGTTCTACCAGTTAATATTGGTAGCAAAACCAGATTCGGGCTTGTCTGGCTTCCATGCCTTAGCTGGCTCGAGAGGTATCTTTGCCTCGTCTCCAGCGTCTGTCCTTACAGAATGCTGACATCAATATTTGAAGCATCAGGGAGGTTTTTGTTTTTTGTTTCGTTGGTGACGTCGGTCCGGGTGCCACTGCCGATGGAACCGACGGTGCTTCAGCTGGCTTGTTGGGCTTCCACGCCTTAGCGTGGCCTTAGCGTGGCTCATCTATTTCATAGTTTTGATGTCTTCACTATTATTCTACAATGTAGAAAATAGTAAAAACAAAACTTGAATGAGTAGGTGTTCTGAAACGTAGTGTACTTAAGTATAAAATAAAAGTATAAATCACTTAATTGCTTATATGAAGCAAAGCAGACAGAACCATTTTCTTGTTTTAAAAATGTATGGATAGCCAGGGGCACACTCCAAAACTCAGACATTATTTACAAAAGATACATTTGTGTTTAGTGAGACCGCCAGGACAGAGGCAGTAGGGATGACCATGTGTTCTGTTGATAAGTTAGTGAATTTGACAATTTCCCTGTCCTGCTAAGCATTCAAATGTAACGAGTACTTTGTATGGAGTAAAAAATACAATGTTTTATTTAGGAATGTAGAGAAGTAAAATATTTCAAAAATATAAATAGTAAAGTAATTACAGATACCCCCAAAAACGACTTAAGTAGTACTTTAATGTATTTTTACTTAAGTACTTTACACTACTGCTAAAATGTTTTGAGTCAATAAGTGATGAACCCCTTTGTTATGGCAAGCCTAAATAAGTTCAGGAGTGTGCTTAACAAATCGTATTAGTTGCATGGACTCAGTCTATGTTTAATAATAGTGGTAAACGTGATTTTTCAATGACTACCTCATCTCTGTACCCCACTCATACTAGTATCTGTAAGGTCCCTCAATCTAGTAGTGAATTTCAAGCACAGGTTCAACCACAAAGACCAGGGAGGTTTTTCAATGCCTTGCAAAGGGCACCGTTTGGTAGATGTGTTTAAAAATAGTGAAGTTATTCATTAGGCTTTGGATAGTGTGTCAATACACCCCATCACTACACAGATATAAGTATCCTTCATAACTCAGTTGCCGAAAAGGAAGAAAACTTCTCAGAGATTTCACCATGAGGTCAATGGTGATTTTAAAATGTTTACATAGTTCAATGGTTGTTGTGATATGAGAACTGAGGATGGATTAAAAAAAGGAATTGTAGTTACTCCACAATCCTAACCTAGTTGACAGAGTAAAAAGAAGGAAGTCTGTACAGAATACAAATATTCCAAAACATGTTTGCAACATGGCACTAAAGTAAAACTGCAAAATACATGTGGCAAAGCTATTGAGTTTTTGTCCTGAATACAAAGTATTATGTTTGGGCAAATCCAATACAACACCACTCTCCATATTTGCAAGCATGGTGGTGGCTGCATCATGTTATGGGTATGCTTGTAATCATTAAGGACTGGGGAGTTTTATTATAAAAATGAAATTGGATGGAGCTAAGCACAATCCTATTGGATTGTTCAGTCTGCCTTCCTACAGACACTGGGAGATTAATTCATCTTTCAGCAGGACAATGACCTAACACAAGGCCAAATCTAAGCATTTCACTTTTAGTTTACACCTGTTGTTTACGAACCATGTGACAAATACAATTTAATTTAATAAGTAAATCCTTCTAGACTGAGAACATAAACTATGAATTGTCACTGAAAGTCTGCAACAAGAAAATAAGACATTCCTTTTGTGATCAAATTGTAAAAAGCTTTTATTGCATCCTCAGAGTTCTTCATCGACGGGCTCGGGATTCTCCACATAGCTTCCTGTGATGACATCATCATAAACCATGCATCTAAGATCAAATTGCCATGGGGCAAGTCGGACAGTGAGAAGGCCTACGCCAAGTTCCGCTACTCCTCATCGGATGCTGCCCAAATCAAAAATGCCCTTTTTTACTTCAAGAACAGACTCAAATGCATGTCTAGTAACTGAAACAGGCTCTACAAGCTATCACTTGAGGTTTTAAAACTGAGGTTTTTATTTTTGTTACACTGAGTAGCCATTTTTTGTCATCACCAGAGGTGTCATGCCCATAGGGGGCATAGGGGCACGTCCCCCCCCTCGGATTGTATTTTTTGCATGTCATTTTTGTTGTTGTTTCTCTACTACTAGCCACCAATGATTTTTATGAGGTTGGCTTTAGCTAATCCAGATTGGGAACCTCTCCAACCTCATAACTAGCTAACAACAAGAAGCCATTTCCAGATATCAATCAAGCTAGCGTAGCTGGAATGCCTGCTGACAAGGTTTGTATACTTTAGAAAAGAACGCAACAACTAAATACACTGAATAAGACTCACATTCCTTTCAATCTTTTACCCAGGTTTTAGCAGAGATGCAGAGAAGCATATTTATCACCAGTCAGGAGGATACAGACTGCTCAAGAGGGTATGCTAAGTAACCAGTAAAATATACATATTTTTAAATATATATTAAGCGTAATGATTACAGCTATAGATGGCAGGAAAAAGCTGTTTCGGGTTTTTGGAACAAATGTAAAATCTCCAACTTCCAGACGAGGAACATAACCCCCCCAGCCATCCTCGTGTACTTTGTGCCCACTCTGATTTTTGGGGTGCATGATGCCCCTGGTCACCACCACAGTATTTGTTGTGGACACAGTGACTGTGTGGAAACAAACATTGAAAGTGAAGAACCAAGCCAATGAGCCTCTCCTTTGTCTGTGCGGATCAGGCTTTGGTCAAGGTGTGTTTCCATCGTAGAGAATGATGGAGACCTTTCTATATGTCCCATTATGACACCTGGGAGCGCACGGGCAGCGCCATTTATTTATATACTTTTTTGGTCTTTATGAAACTGGTATGCTTTTTTACTTATTTTCTTTAACCAATGTTGGTCTTTAATGCAGAGACGACAGACAAGTTCCTTACTTTTCCCCCCTTCCACTTGCCTTTTCCATTTTTGCAGTAATGCTGCAATTAGTTGGTTGTAATTTTGGGTTGAGCAGACATATTTTTGTTAGCTGCATGTGTGACAACTTCACCAGTCCTATTTATGATATAATTTACAATAATTGCCTATTTACGGATAATTGGCTGTCTGCTTTGCTTAATTTAAGGAATTTGAAATGATTTATACTTTTTTATTTTAGCAATTACATTTACTTTTGATAACTAAGTATATTTTAAACTAAATACTTTGACTTTTACTCAAGTAGAATTTTACTGGATGAATTTAACTTGAGTCATTTTCTATTAAGGTATTGTTACTTTTAGTAATGTATTGGGTACTTTTTCCACCTCTGCAAACAAAGGGTGAATACTGCGAACAAATGTTTGCTCATGAGTATAATTCATTGGCTGAGCCCTCCTTGTGACCTGGATATAATTGTGAGCCTTCCTTAACCTATTAGAAGTCCCACCTAGTTGACTGCTTTTAAAATGGTTGAAGCCCTCAAGGGCAATGTCCATGCCAAAACAGGTTTTATCAATCTAGAGTCCTCTAACTATGGTATTAACAGACTGTGCCAAAGTGTGAGTCATGCCATAGTACTGAAGTGCAAGGTCTTCTTCCTCCTGATTACTTTAATTACCTGACTTAAACCCTCTTGCTCTTTGAGGAGCATATGATATCCTCCCACTCATACTCTGGACAAAGTTATCACTGTTCAATGTTTACGTGGCAAACCTGTCTATCATGGGGTTTGCCACATAAATGGGGCGGCAGGTAGCCTAGCGGTTAGAGCGTTGGACCAGTAACTGAAAGATTAAATCCTGAGGTGACAAGGTAAAAAAAACTGTCGTTCTGCGCCCGAACAAGGAAGTTAACCCACTGTTCCTAGGCCATCATTGTGAATAAGAATTTGTTCTTAACTGACTTGCCTTGTTAAATAAAAAATCATGGTCTGTTTATGGCTCCCTATATAGTGCACTACTTTTGTATAGGGAATAGGGTGCTATTTGGGACACACGCATGGTCTGAGCTCACAATATGAACTTTACTTTATGGAGACTGACATTCTGAATATTGTCCTGAATTCATGCCATCCAAACATATTTTCATCTAGCTGCAGCTCTTCCAACCAATCAAACACTTCCTTTTGAAAGGAAATGTAGGTTTACATATAATATGCTTTTCTATTTTTGCACTCTTCATGAAAAGCATTTTGATT
Source organism: Salvelinus namaycush (assembly GCF_016432855.1). NCBI lineage: Eukaryota > Metazoa > Chordata > Actinopteri > Salmoniformes > Salmonidae > Salvelinus > Salvelinus namaycush. Next base: position 7,317,258 of record NC_052320.1, on the reverse strand, counting down.
GATGAATTTCATTAACTTGCTGTCACTTTATTTATACAAAGAACTGTAATGATCTGTTTGTATTGCATAATCATGGACACCTACCAGAGCATGATGTCCTGCCAATGTAATAATGATATAGCCAGGCAGGTCACCCGTGATACAAGTCAGGAATCAACGTGATATAGATTAATGTATTCTCTTCACGATGAATTCAAGCAGTCATACTTTTTGTATTATTTTGCATGAATGTTACTGAGACTGATATCTCGTTACATGCTGCCGTTATACTATTTGACCACAAGGTGGAACCAGAGACCTGAATAATGATTGTCTATAGAAATCTAATACTGTTTTGTTCCTAATGTCAAGTTCAGTTTTCTACAGTTTAATGATGAAATGTATTTTTTATTATTAAAATGTAATGTTTATGGATCTGATTTTGAGGAATTGCATTTTCCGTTTCTCCTGTTATAATGTAGGCTGCAAACTGTATGAATTCTTCTCGACTAAGTAGAGTAATGACCAAGAGGTGCATGGTTTCTATTCACTGTTAGAACATGCTGATTGGCTGACAGCCGTATTATAGCAGACTGTATACCACAGATATGACAAAACCATTAATTGTTTTGCTCTAATTACTTTGGTAACCAGTTTATTAATAGCAATAAGGCACCTTGGGTTTTTGTGGTATATGGCCAATATACCACGGCTAATGGCTGTATCCAGGCACTCTGCTTTGTGTCTTGCGTAAGAACAGCCCTTATCTGTGGTATATTGGCCATATACCACACCCCCTCTGGCCTTATTGCTTAATTGTATATCATGTCACAAGTCTATACGCTGTACCATTGGCAAAACCTAGCAACATCACTTGTGGTTAGTTGGTAAATAGTTGCTCCTTGTACTATTGAATATGATACTGGGTGCGATAGGCCTTCTGTTCTTTTATTTGCGGTCTTATTTCCATTGTACGATGAATGATGTGTTATTTGTAATGTAGGGTCAGACAATCACCTGTCTTTGTGATTGTCTCCACCCACCTCCAGGTGTCCCCCATTTTCCCCATTAGTCCCTTGGTATTTATTTCTGTGTTCCCTTTTTGTCTGTTGCAAGTTCATCTTGTCAAGTCAACCAGCGTGTTTTTCTGTGCACCTTCTTTTTCTTATCGCTCTTTTGCTAGTCCTCCAGGTTTTTGACCCTTGCCTGCCTTGACTCTGAACCCGCCTGCCTTACCTTACTGCCTGCCCTGACCTTGAGCCTGCCTGCCACTCTGTACCTCCTGGACTCTGACCTTGTTATGATCTTTTGCCTGTCCACGACCATTCTCTTGCCTGCCCCATGGATTATAATAAATATCTGAGACTCGAACCATCTGCCTCCCGTGTCTGCATCTGGGTCTCGTCCTGTGTCCTTAATGTTCGAACTGGGCATGACAGACCCAGCAAACTTGGACTAGCTCTGCCATGCTGTCTCCCTGCAGGGAACCACCATTGGGAGGCATGAGGAGCTATTGCTGGACATTTTGGAAGGGCTTCGTTCCCTCTCTTCTCCAGGGTCTTCCTGGCCTTCTCTCTCCCTCTTCTCCGGGGTATTCCTGGCCTTCTCTCTCCCTCTTCTCCGGGGTCTTTCTGGCCTTCTCTCTCCCTCTGCTCCGGGGTCTTTCTGGCCTTCTCTCTCCCTCTGCTCCGGGGTCTTTCTGGCCTTCTCTCTCCCTCTGCTCCGGGGTCTTTCTGGCCTTCTCTCCCCCTCTTCTCCGGGGTCTTTCTGGCCTTCTCTCTCCCTCTGCTCCGGGGTCTTTCTGGCCTTCTCTCTCCCTCTGCTCCGGGGTCTTTCTGGCCTTCTCTCCCCCTCTTCTCCGGGGTCTTCCTGGCCTTCTCTCTACTGGAGATCCTCTCCCAGGGGAGATCCAGCATAAGACTCATGTCCTCTCTGAAGAAGCTGTGATTGCCGTAGTAGATGAGCCCATTGTATATCAGGATCTTCAAACCAGGAACCTCGTAGCACTAAGGAGAGAGAGAGACGCAGCGGTTAGGTTAACAGGACACTAGGGAAAGGGGAAATATTATAATGACACAGGGCGAGACCCAGATGCAGACACAGGAGGCAGATGGTTTGAGTCTCTATTTATTAAACAACAAGGGGAAGGCAAGAGGCAGGTTGAGGACAGGCAAAAGTTCATAAACCAGGTCAGTCCAAACGGTACAGGGCGGCAGGCAGGCTCGAGGTCAGGGCAGGCTGAATGGTCAGGCAGGCGGGCTTAGTGTCAGGGCAGGCAAGAGGTCAGAACCGGGAGGACTAGAAATAAGAGATTAGGAAAACAGGAGCTCGGAAAAACATGCTGGTAAGCTTGACAAGACGAACTGGCAGCAGACAGAGAACACAGGAATAAATACACTGGGAATATTGAGGAAGATGGATGACACCTGGAGGTGGAGACAATCACAATGACAGGTGAAACAGATCAGGGTGTGACAGACATTTTTTTTTTATTTTTATTTTTTTTATTTCACCTTTATTTAACCAGGTAGGCTAGTTGAGAACAAGTTCTCATTTGCAACTGCGACCTGGCCAAGATAAAGCATAGCAGTGTGAACAGACAACAACACAGAGTTACACATGGAGTAAACAATAGACAAGTCAATAACATGGTAGAAAAAAGAGAATCTATATACATGCAGTAATCAGGTTAACAGGACACTAAGGAGAGGGGGGAGAGAGCGAGTCAGGTTAACAGAGCACCCATCCCAAACCTCACTTGTAAGGTGTTTCTTTTTTTTTTTAAAGGGAGGGCAGATGGAACAAGTCACTGCATAAAAAAACAACACTTTAATAACTTAGCAGACGCTCTTATCCAGATTGGCTCACAATAAGCTCATTCAACTGAAGTTAGTTAGCAGGTGTGTGTTCAAAGGGACAAGGTGACAAATCAACATTGATCACTGTCTGACACTATGGTACTGCGTCAAGCATACCTGGAATTACTGCCTTGTGATTAATATTACAGACAGAAAGGTGTCTTCAATCTGTACAGAAGTCCACTCACCTTGTGGTTCTCTAAAGGTCTGTAGATCTGTGTTGCTCACCCTGTCCAGCCCTAAGGAAAACAATATTATTGTGCAAATGTTTACATATATTGTAAGTCTACCAACTTTATGTTTACAATATTGTGAGCTTACTTGGTTGTAACCAGTCATATACTGTTTATCTATCTCTCTCTATGACTCTGGTTATAACAATTCTACCTCTCCCTTTGGCGAGTGTATTAAGCAAGGCAGTCGACCCCCAGCAACAACTGATGATGTGAACGTCGATTAAGGCAGCTGATTCAGAGGGGTTGGGTTAAATGCGGAAGACACATTTCGGTTGAATGCATTCAGTTGTGCAACTGACTAGGCATCCCCCTTTAACCTACTAGTTCATATCATATCCTACAGGACCAACAGGCAGATGAGAGCTACTAATTCATCCCTATGAGAGGTAGTAATTAACACTGCTCTGCTCTAGAGGCCTCAATCCAGGGCGTTGCATCACGTTATTGAAAATCATAATGAACTGGATTATAGTGTTGCTGATTATTATTTTTGCTGATAAATGTACAAATCGAATTAATATAGATTTAATAAAAATAGCTAGATGTACAGTGCATTCGGAAAGTATTCAGACCCCTTGAATTTAAAGCCTTATTCTAAAATTGAAATTGTTTCCCCCCCTCATCATTCTACAAACAATACCCCATAATGACAAAGCAAAAACAGGTTTATAGAAATTAAGCAAATTTATAAAAAAGCAGCAACTGAAAACACATTTACATAAGTATTCAGACCCTTTACTCAGTACTTTGTTGAAGCACCTTTGGCAGCGATTACAGCCTTGAGTCTTCTTGGGTATGACACTACAAGCTTGGCACACCTGTATTTGGGGAGTTTCTCCCAATCTTCTCTGCAGATCCTCTCAAGCTCTGTCAGGTTGGATGTGGAGCGTCGCTGCACAGCTATTTTCAGGTCTCTCCAAGGATGTTCGATCGGGTTCAAGTCTGGGCTCTGGCTGAGCAACTCAACGAAATTCAGAGACTTGTCCCGAAGCCACTCCTGCGTTGTCTTGGCTGTGTGCTTAGGGTCATTGTCCTGTTGGAAGGTGAACTGTCGCCTACTCAGGTCCTGAGCAGGTTTTTAAATCAAGGATCTCTGTACTTGGCTCCGTTCATCTTTATCCTCGATCCTGACTAGTCTCACCGTCCCTGCCGCTGGAAAAACATCCCCACAGCATGATCCTGCCACCACCATGCTTCACCATAGGGGTGGTGCCAGGTTTCCTCCAGACGTGGCACTTGGCATTCAGGCCAAAGAGTTCAATCTTGCTTTCATCAGACCAGAGAATCTTGTTTCTTCCAGAAGGACAACAATCTCTGCAGCACTCCACCAATCAGGCCTTATGGTAGAGTGGCCAGACGGAAGCCACTCCTCAGTAAAAGGCACATGAAAGCCTGCTTGGATTTTGCCAAAAGGCATTTAATGACTCTCAGACCATAAGAAACAAGATTCTCTGGTCTGATGAAACCAAGATGGAACTCTTTGGTCTGAATGCCAAGAGTCACATCTGGAGTATACCTGGCACTATCCCTAAGGTGAACCATGGGGTGGCAGCATCATGCTGTGGGGATGGTTTTCAGCGACAGGGACTGGGAGACTACTCAGGATCGAGGGAAATATGAACAGAGCAAAGTACAGAGAGATCCTTGATTAAAAACCTGCTCCAGAGCGATCAGGACCTCAGACTGGGGTGAAGGTTCACCTTCTAACAGGACAACGACCCTAACCACACAGCCAAGACAATGCAGGAGTGGCTTCGGGACAAGTCTCTGAATGTCCCTGAGAGGCCCAGCCAGAGCCCGGACTTGAACCCAATCTAACATCTCTGGAGATACCTGAAAATAGCTGTGCAGCTACGCTCCCCATCCAACCTGACAGAGCTTGAGAGGAGCTGCTGAGAAGAAATGTGAGAAACCACCAAATACAAGTGTGCCAAGATTGTAGCATCATACCCAAGAAGACAAAGTCTGTAATTGCTGCCAAAGGTGCTTCAACAAAGTACTGAGAAAAGGGTTTGAATATTTACGTAAATGTAATATATATATATTTTTTTTATATATACATTTTCAAAAATGTATAAAAACCTGTTTTTGCTTTGTCATTATGGGGTATTGTGTTTAGATTGATTAGGGGGGAAAACAATTGAATCCATTTTAAAATAAGGCTGTAATGTAACAAAATGTGGAAAAAGTAATGGGGTCTGAATACTTTCCGAATGCACTGTATCCTGCTGGGATGTGGCCAACTATCTCACCATCATAGGCAGACTCGAGGAAGGAGGCATAGGCCATTCCTGTAGCTACTATCACCTGTGAGAGAAAAACCAATATCACATTTAGCTAGAACACACCTAGAAACACATCATCAAAATGACATTATAGCTACATAGAGCTACTTAGAGCACTATAACAGCTAGTAACTATTAACTGTTAATAATTCATTGTGACTGACCGTGAGGATCTCAACAGGGATGGGTGTGTGTGTGTGTGTGTGTGTTTGTTTTCGTTGTGGCTGACCGTCAGGATCTCTACAAGGATGGGTGTGTGTGTGTGTGTGTGTGTGTGTGTGTGTGTTTGTTTTCGTTGTGGCTGACCGTCAGGATCTCTACAAGGATGGGTGTGTGTGTGTGTTTGTTTTCGTTGTGACTGACCGTCAGGATCTCTACAAGGATGGGTGTGTGTGTGTGTGTGTGTGTGTTTGTTTGTTTTCGTTGTGACTGACCGTCAGGATCTCTACAAGGATGGGTGTGTGTGTGTGTGTGTGTGTGTGTGTGTGTGTGTGTGTGTGTGTGTGTGTGTGTGTGTGTGTGTGTGTGTGTGTGTGTGTGTGTGTGTGTGTGTGTGTGTGTGTGTGTGTGTTTGTTTTCGTTGTGACTGACCGTCAGGATCTCTACAAGGATGGGTGTGTGTGTTTGTTTTCGTTGTGGCTGACCGTCAGGATCTCTACAAGGATGGGTGTGTGTGCGTGTGTGTGTGTGTGTGTGTGTGTGTGTGTGTTTGTTTTCGTTGTGACTGACCGTCAGGATCTCTACAAGGATGTGTGTGTGTGTGTGTGTGTGTGTGTGTGTGTGTGTGTTTGTTTTCGTTGTGACTGACCGTCAGGATCTCTACAAGGATGTGTGTGTGTGTGTGTTTGTTTTCGTTGTGGCTGACCGTCAGGATCTCTACAAGGATGGGTGTGTGTGTGTGTGTGTGTGTGTGTGTGTGTGTGTGTGTGTGTGTGTGTGTGTGTGTGTGTGTTTGTTTTCGTTGTGGCTGACCGTCAGGATCTCTACAAGGATGGGTGTGTGTGCGTGTGTGTGTGTGTTTGTTTTTGTTGTGGCTGACCGTCAGGATCTCTACAAGGATGGGTGTGTGTGTGTGTTTGTTTTCGTTGTGACTGACCGCCAGGATCTCTACAAGGATGGGTGTACGATGGCGCTTTCGGAACCTCACGGTGACCGTTTTTACCGGCACCAGGATGGACAGACACCAGGGAGATCAGTAGCTCGGCCATGTTGGTGTGGCGAAGGTTCCCTATGACGGACGCCAGGGTCTGGAGGACACAGAAAGGGGGGAATGTATTACATCAAATCGTATTGGTCACATACACATGGTTAGCAGATGTTATTGCGAGTGTAGTGAAATGCTTGTGCTTCTATTTCTGACAGTGCAGTAATATTTAACAAGTAATCTAACAATTCCACAACAACTACCTAATACACACAAATCTAAGTAAAGGGATGGAATAAGAATATATACAGTTGAAGTCGGAAGTTTACATACACTTAGGTTGGAGTCATTAAAACTCATTTTTTAACCACTCCACAAATTTCTTGTTAACAAACTATAGTTTTGGCAAGTCGGTTAGGACATCTACTTTGTGCACGACACAAGTCATTTTTCCAACAAATGTTTAGACAGATTATTTCACTTAACATTCACTGTATCACAATTCCAGGGGGTTAGAAGTTACCATACACTAAGTTGACTGTGCCTTTAAACAGCTTGGAAAATTCCAGAAAATGATGTCATGGCTTTAGAAGCTTCTGATAGGCTAATTTACATAACTTGAGTCAATTGGAGGTGTACCTGTGGATGTATTTCAAGGCCTACCTTCAAACTCAGTGCCTCTGCTTGACATCATGGGAAAATCAAAAGAAATCAGCCAAGACCTCAGAAAAAAATTTTTAACCTCCAAGTCTGGTTCATCCTTGGGAGCCATTTCCAAACGTCTGAAGATGCCACGTTCATCTGTACAAACTATAGTACGCAAGTATAAACACCATGGGACCACACAAACGTACTTTGGTGCGAAAAGTGCAAATCAATCCAAGAACAACATCAAAGGCCCTTGTGAAGAAGCTGGAGGAAACAGGTACAAAAGTATCTTTATCCACAGTAAAACAAGTCCTATATCGACATAACCTGTAAAGCCGCTGAGCAAGGAAGATGGGAAGTTTACATACACCTTAGCCAAATACATTTAAACTCAGTTTTTCACAGTTCCTGACATTTAATCAGAGTAAAAATTCCCTGTTTTAGGTCAGTTAGGATCCCCACTTTATTTTAAGATTGCGAAATGTCAGAATAATAGGAGAGAACTTCTGACCCACTTGGAATGTGATGAAAGAAATAACTCAATTAGCCTATCAGAAGCTTCTGAAGCCATGACATCATTTTCTGGAATTTTCCAAGCTGTTTAAAGGCACAGTCAATTTAGTGTATGTAAACTTCTGACCCACTGGAATTGTGATACAGTGAAATAATCTGTCTGTAAACAATTGCTGGAAAAATTACTTGTGTCATGCACAAAATACATGTCCTAACCGACTTGCCAAAACTATAGTTTGTTCACAAGAAATTTGTGGAGTGGTTGAAAAACTAGTTTTAATTAATCGAACCTAAGTGTATGTAAACTTCTGACTTCAACTGTATATTAATATTATTATAGGTCTTCTGATCTTGTCCTCCAATCCTCTCCTCGCTTCCCTCTCCTCGCAAGGAATCTGTAGAATATGCTTTTGAGATTCAACCAGAGAGAACTCTGCAACTGCTTCAACATGGGGTAACCAATCAGTCGCTCTAGGGACCTCTCACCATCATGATCCCTGAGAGCAGGGCTACAGCGGAGGTCATCCCAATCCTATGGGTCTCCTAGTCTGCAGCCTCTGGAGTGGAGGAGTTGAGCTGTAGATGGGTGGGCACCAGCTGTTTCACCACCGCAAAGGTACCTGGGACACACAGATACATAAGCTCTCTTGGGTTTCCCACCTCACCTGCACACCTTTTTACCTTGTTTTTATCTGCACTGTTTGTCTTTCACTTGTCTTTTTGTGAATAAATAAAATGAAAACAAAAAAACTAAGATGAGTAACTTTGGCTTTAGCTCAGGTGGCTAACACAGTCTTATGGGCAGAGGAGACCCGGATTCAAAGCCAGTCTGTCACAGCCGCCCTGTGTGTTTTATCCACATACATTTTTCAGGCTCCAGTCCTGGATTAACAATATCAGTGTGTATTACCAGTGGAGACATGTATTCCTGTGCCAAACAGCATGTAGAGGACTACAGGAAAGGAGCAGGTGTAGAGGCCGTAGATAGGCACCATTGATGTCAGTAAGGCAAAGGGCTACAACAGGTTGCCATCACATACGCTTATACCTGTAACTACATAAGTGTTACTTTGATATTGTTGCAAGTAATTCTGCCAATTTTACTACTGTTTTACTACTACTGCTTTCAATGCTGCTAATTTCTTGACCCCATTATCTGAAAAGCCTGGGGGTGTTACATCCATCAAGATGAATTTTTTGCTGTCAAGCTCAGCTGAGAATACATTGTTCATTATGTGTGTGTGAATGGCATATTCACAGAGGGTAAAATATATATTCAAGCTCATCAATTATCTGTTGTGGACAAAAAGTCCATATTTAAAGGTCATCAAAAAGAAAGGAGGACCAAGGCACTCTTCCTACAATTAATTCAAATGTCTTTATTTGTATGGTATGTTCAAAGGGAACAAAGTTTTAAAACTCTGACGCATTTCGGCTGCATGGCCTTCGTCAGGGTATACAAAGAAATGCTAATACAATGTCCTCTTTTGAACAGCTTTTTCCAATCAGCCCTGATAAATGGGAGGCTATTCACAACAAGTGTTCTTTTGACCTAATGCTACTTCTAAATAGAGCACAAGTAGTTCAAACAGAAATTTAAGAAGTAAAAAGGAAAATCACAGAACACAGTGATAATTCTAACAAAGTACAATGTGATGAGATCTTGAAAGATAAAATAGACACATTCACTCTAACATTGAAGCAAGACAAGCTAAGAAACTTTAGAAGAGATGAAGTAGACTATAGAAATGGCAAGGTCTTTGCCTTAAGAAAACCAACCTCCAAGAATTCAGAATCACATCCGCAGAGGAGGAAGCCTAGATCTGTTTCTTTCAACTTTACAAGCAGTGACGATGAGGATTACCCCAGACACTCAGAGGCCAGCTCCTCCCAATATTTTTTAGATCAGGAAGAGGAGCCACGCAGGTTCCCCAACAAGAGAGGGAGAGGACGCAGAAGAGGCCAACACGGAGGGGGAGGAAGAAATCAAAACTATCCAACCACACGGAGCAGGACCAGAACAAGGCTGTGATCAACATTTCTGGAGAACCCCTTTCTGATGATTGCATAAGGGTCTTGTCTAAAGGACTGTCCTTTGCCCCCACATACTCAACTAATGAGTTCAAAACAAAGATTGACCTATTTCGTTTCTACAGGAATATACATCTGAAGGCCAGGTACAAGCAAAACATCTCTCCAACTACAGATGCCAGTGTCTCAGGTCAGGCAGTTTCTGTTCCCTCAAAAACACCTTTTAAGCCCAAGTCCACGTTTTATCCCATCGTCCAGAATGCCACACTAAATACACTTGCCAAGAAGGTGAATTTTGTGATGGAGAATCTGTTTAAGGGTAAATTGACTCTAACCAAACACGACGTAACCTTTCTAAGAAAGAGAGGGATGCAGTTGAATCATTGTACAAAAATGGAGGGATTGTGGTTAAAAAAGCAGACAAAGGTGGCGCTACAGTAGTGTGGAGTAAAGACAAATGTAACAGAAGCCTACTGTCAATTAGACAATGATGAATTCTACCAATCTCTTACCTTCAACCCCACAGAAGACCTAAAAACATAATTGAAAGGGATCCTCACTGTAGCTAAGGAGAATGGTTACATTTCAGACAATGAGTTCAAATTTCTTTTCAATGACAGTATGGCTTCGTTTTATCTTCTTCCAAAAGTCCACAAGAATCTTGAAAATCCCCCAGGCAGACCAGTCATTAGTGGTAATGAAAGTCTGACAGACCCCATCTCTAAGTACATTGATTACTTTATTAAGCCTTTTCTGCTGTCACTCCCAGCCTATCTTCAAGATACCTCAGATGTGTTGAACAAAATTAAGGAATTTAACAATATACGTATAAGCTTCCTTTTTAGTCAGCATGAATGTGGAGTCTCTATACACCACCATTGAACATGAACAAGGAGCAGCTATGCACCATTTCTTGAGTACCCAGCCTGAGACTGAGATGCCTCCCACATAATTCATTGTCTCACTGACTGAATGGACTGTTGATAATAACATCTTTGTCTTTCAGGACGGCTATATTGATGATGTTTGCCTGTTCTGGTCTGGCTCAGAAGATGAACTTATTTCCTTCCACCAATACCTTAACAGCATTAACCCTAACATCAAACTAACTATGGAGTACAGCAAGGATAAAAATACTTTTTTTGGACCTTGACATCAGTAAAAATGACAAAAGTATTTTGCACACATCAATCTTTAGAAAGCCTACAGATGGGAATACCGTTCTGAGGGTGTCACGCCCTGGCCTTAGTATTCTTTGTTTTCTTTATTATTTTAGTTAGGTCAGGGTGTGACATGGGAAGTTTGTGTGTTTTGTCTAGTTTAGGGTGTGTGTATTGTTTAGGGGGTGTTGTATAGTGTATGGGGTTGTGTTCAGGAGAGAGTTCTAGGAAAGTCTATGGTTGCCTGGTTTGGTTCTCAATCAGAGACAGATGTCATTAATTGTCTCTGATTGGGAGCCATATTTAAGGCAGCCATAGGCTTTAGGTGATTGTGGGAGATTGTCTATGTTGAACGTAAGTAGCTTGTGTGTGCACTTTTGTTTGTAGCTTCACGGTTGTTTGTTGTTTTGTATAGTTTGTATAAGTGTTTCGTTTCGTGTTCATCTTCGTCGTAAAATAAAAGAAGATGTATTCATATCACGCTGCGCCTTGGTCCATTCATTCACCTCAAGATGTCCGTGACAGAATCTCCCACCACACATGGATCAAGCAGCGTGAGCGGAACCAACAACAGCGGCAAAGTAACCAGGACTCGTGGACATGGGAGGATGTATTGGACGGCAAGGGTTGCTACACATGGGAGGAGATCCGAGCTGGAAGAGATCGCCTTCCATGGGAACAGCTGGAGGCGATTAGGAGAGCAGAGGCAACCGGAGAGAGGAACCGAAGTTATGAGGGTACGCGACTAGCAAGGAAGCCTGTGAGTAAACCCCAAAAATTTCTTGGGGGGGGGCTAAGAGGTAGTGGGCCGAGGGCAGGTAGGAGACCTGCGCCCACTTCCCAGGCTAATCGTGGAGAGCGGGAGTACGGGCAGACACCGTGTTACGCAGTAGAGCGCACGGTGTCTCCTGTACGTGTGCATAGCCCGGTGCGGGTTATTCCACCTCCCCGCACTGGCAGGGCTAGATTGAGTATTGAGCCGGATGTCATGAAGCCGGCCCTACATATCTGGCCACCAGTGCGTCTCCTCGGGCCGGTTTACATGGCACCAGCCTTACGCATGGTGTCCCCGGTTCGCCTACATAGCCCGGTGCGGGTTATTCCACCTCCCCGCACTGGTCGGGCGACGGGGAGCATTCAACCAGGTAAGGTTGGGCAGGCTCAATGCTCAAGGGAGCCAGTACGCCTGCACGGTCCGGTATTTCCGGCGCCACCTCCCCGCTCCAGGCCAGTACCACCAGTGCCTACACCACGCACCAGGCTTCCAGTGCGTCTCCAGAGCCCTGTTCCTCCTCCACGCACTCTCCCTATGGTGCGTGTCTCCAGTCCAGTACCACCAGTTCCGGCACCACGCACTAAGCCTCCTGTGCGTCTCCAGAGCCCTGTACGCACTGTTCCTTCTCCCCGTACTCGCCCTGATGTGCGTGCCCTCAGCCCGGTACCACCAGTGTCGGTACCACGCACCAGGCCTATAGTACGCCTTGAGAGTCCAGTGTGCCCTGTTGTTGTTCCCCGCACTAGCCTGAAGGTGCATGTCCTTAGCCCGGTACCTCCAGTTCCGGCACCACGCACCAGGCCTACAGTGCGTCTCAGCCGGCCTGAACTGCCCGTCTGCCCAACGGCGCCTGAACTGCCCGTCTGCCCAACGGCGCCTGAACTGCACGTCTGCCCAACGGCGCCTGAACTGCCCGTCTGCCCTACGCCGTCTGAACTGTCCGTCTGCCAAGTGCCGCATGAGCTGCCCGTCTGTATTGAGCCTTCAAAGCCGCCCGTCTGCCATGAGCCTGCAAAGCCGCCCGTCTGCCATGAGCCTACAGAGCCGTCCGCCAGACAGGAGCCGCTAGAGCCTTCCGCCAGACAGGAGCCGCTAGAGCCTTCCGCCAGACAGGATCAGCCAGATCCTTCCGCCAGACCGGATCAGCCAGAGCCTTCCGCCAGACCGGATCAGCCAGAGCCTTCCGCCAGACCGGATCAGCCAGAGCCTTCCGCCAGACCGGATCAGCCAGAGCCTTCCGCCTGACCGGATCAGCCAGAGCCTTCCGCCTGACCGGATCAGCCAGAGCCTTCCGCCTGACCGGATCAGCCAGAGCCTTCCGCCTGACCGGATCAGCCAGAGCCTTCCGCCAGACCGGATCAGCCAGAGCCGTCATCCAGCCATGACCAGCTAGAGCCGTCATCCAGCCATGACCAGCCAGAGCCGTCATCCAGCCATGACCAGCCAGAGCCGTCATCCAGCCATGACCAGCCAGAGCCGTCATCCAGCCATGACCCGCCAGAGCCGTCATCCAGCCAGGATCCGCCAGAGCCGTCATCCAGCCAGGATCCGCCAGAGCCGTCATCCAGCCAGGATCCGCCAGAGCCGTCATCCAGCCAGGATCCGCCAGAGCCGTCATCCAGCCAGGATCCGCCAGAGCCGTCATCCAGCCAGGATCCGCCAGAGCCGTCATCCAGCCAGGATCCGCCAGAGCCAGCCAGCCAGGATCCGCCAGAGCCAGCCAGCCAGGATCCGCCAGCCAGTCCGGTGTTGTCCCTCAGTCCGGAGCTGCCGTCCCTCAGTCCGGAGCTGGCCCTTATCCTGGTGCTGCCCCTTATCCTGGTGCTGCCCCTTATCCTGGTGCTGCCCCTTATCCTGGTGCTGCCCCTTATCCTGGTGCTGCCCCTTAGTCCGGTGCTGCCACTTAGTCCGGTGCTGCCCCTTAATCCAGTGGGGTTAATTTGGAGGGTGGCCATTTGGAGGAGGATACGAAAGCGGGTAGTGACTATGGTGGGGTGGGGACCACGACCAGCGCCAGAGCCGCCACCGTGGACAGACGCCCACCCAGACCCTCCCCTAGACTTTATGCTGGTGCGTCCGGAGTTCGCACCTTGAGGGGGGGGTTATGTCACGCCCTGGCCTTAGTATTCTTTGTTTTCTTTATTATTTTAGTTAGGTCAGGGTGTGACATGGGAAGTTTGTGTGTTTTGTCTAGTTTAGGGTGTGTGTATTGTTTAGGGGGTGTTGTATAGTGTATGGGGTTGTGTTCAGGAGAGAGTTCTAGGAAAGTCTATGGTTGCCTGGTTTGGTTCTCAATCAGAGACAGATGTCATTAATTGTCTCTGATTGGGAGCCATATTTAAGGCAGCCATAGGCTTTAGGTGATTGTGGGAGATTGTCTATGTTGAACGTAAGTAGCTTGTGTGTGCACTTTTGTTTGTAGCTTCACGGTTGTTTGTTGTTTTGTATAGTTTGTATAAGTGTTTCGTTTCGTGTTCATCTTCGTCGTAAAATAAAAGAAGATGTATTCATATCACGCTGCGCCTTGGTCCATTCATTCACCTCAAGACGACCGTGACAGAGGGCAGACAGCTTTCACCCCAAAAGGCTAAAAGAGAACATTCCATATGGCCAATTCCAAAGAGTCCACAGAATTTGCGATCAGGAAACAGACTAGTGTCAAATCTGCTGAATTGGAGAATCGCTTCTTGAATCGGGGCTACAGCGTTCAGGTCCTGAAAGATGCAGGTATAAGGGCTGGATTACTTGACAGAGAGAACTTGTTGCGAAGGGGAGTGCCTCGTGATACATCAGAGAGAGTGTACTTTGTTACAAAATACTGCACTGAAGCAGAGAACATTAAAATAATCATTAAAAAGAATTGGGGAACCATCCAAAGCGATACGCTACTACTCCAAGTCTTCCCAGAGCCACCAGTCATAAGCTCAATTAGAAAAGGGGACCGTCTTAAACAGCTAAACCAAAGGGAAAGTATTGGGATTTACAAACTACAGGCCACTAAGTACCCTGGTTTAAATTAAGATATGGATTTACAAACTACAGGCCACTAAGTAGCCTGGTTTAAATTAAGATATGGATTTACAAACTACAGGCTACTAAGTAGCCTGGTTTAAATTAAGATATGGATTTACAAACTACAGGCCACTAAGTACCCTGGTTTAAATTAAGATATGGATTTACAAACTACAGGCCACTAAGTAGCCTGGTTTAAATTAAGATATGGATTTACAAACTACAGGCTACTAAGTAGCCTGGTTTAAATTAAGATATGGATTTACAAACTACAGGCCACTAAGTACCCTGGTTTAAATTAAGATATGGATTTACAAACTACAGGCCACTAAGTAGCCTGGTTTAAATTAAGATATGGATTTACAAACTACAGGCCACTAAGTACCCTGGTTTAAATTAAGATATGGATTTACAAACTACAGGCCACTAAGTAGCCTGGTTTAAATTAAGATATGGATTTACAAACTACAGGCTACTAAGTAGCCTGGTTTAAATTAAGATATGGATTTACAAACTACAGGCTACTAAGTACCCTGGTTTAAATTAAGATATGGATTTACAAACTACAGGCCACAAAGTAGCCTGGTTTAAATTAAGATATGGATTTACAAACTACAGGCCACTAAGTAGCCAGGTTTAAATTAAGATATGGATTTACAAACTACAGGCTACTAAGTACCCTGGTTTAAATTAAGATATGGATTTACAAACTACAAGCCACTAAGTAGCCTGGTTTAAATTAAGATATGGATTTCTCACGTTTCCTGTAGGGTTGTGATAGGTCCTTTTGTTGTCATCTAGTGGACATTTTGCTCTATTGCCCTCAGCTATGTTTAGACTGTTGTTGTCCATGTTGGCTGTGTTCTAGGGTACTATGGAATAGATGGCTCTCCTATTCTTGGCACTTTCCCAGTCATATTTAAGGCTATAACTACCTTTCTAGGTGTTCTGATGCTTCTAGCTTTGTGTTGAATTTCTTGATAACATATCTACAGTATTTCACTTTTTAATGTGTATAGTATTGCTTACTACAGTAGGTGTTGTCCAACGAATTCTGTAACCACTCCCTCTTCAAATCAGGGCTGATTGTTCAAAAGAGGACATTGTATTATTATTATTATTATTATTTCTTTGTATACCCTGATGAAGGCCATGCAGCTGAAACGCGTCAGAGTTTTTAAACTTAGTTTCCATTGAACATGCCATACAAATAAAGGCATTTTAATTAATGATATGAAGAGTGCCTTGGTCCTCCTTTCTTTCTGATGATGATAAATTTACCCCTTTTACCAGAGAGCACCTTCTGTCTACCAAAATCTACTATTGTGTACCTTAGCAGCTTCTGTCTACCAACATCTACTATTGTGTACATTAGCAGCTTCTGTCTACCAAAATATACTGTTGTGTACCTTAGCAGCTTCTGTCTACCAACATCTACTATTGTGTACCTTAGCAGCTTCTGTCTACCAACATCTACTATTGTGTACCTTAGCAGCTTCTGTCTACCAACATCTACTATTGTGTACCTTAGCAGCTTCTGTCTACCAACATCTACTATTGTGTACCTTAGCAGCTTCTGTCTACCAACATCTACTATTGTGTACCTTAGCAGCTTCTGTCTACCAACATCTACTATTGTGTACCTTAGCAGCTTCTGTCTACCAACATCTACTATTGTGTACCTTAGCAGCTTCTGTCTACCAACATCTACTATTGTGTACCTTAGCAGCTTCTGTCTACCAACATCTACTATTGTGTACCTTAGCAGCTTCTGTCTACCAACATCTACTATTGTGTACCTTAGCAGCTTCTGTCTACCAACATCTACTATTGTGTACCTTAGCAGCTTCTGTCTACCAACATCTACTATTGTGTACCTTAGCAGCTTCTGTCTACCAACATCTACTATTGTGTACCTTAGCAGCTTCTGTCTACCAACATCTACTATTGTGTACCTTAGCAGCTTCTGTCTACCAACATCTACTATTGTGTACCTTAGCAGCTTCTGTCTACCAACATCTACTATTGTGTACCTTAGCAGCTTCTGTCTACCAACATCTACTATTGTGTACCTTAGAAGCGCTTCCCTTCCTCCTCTTTTCTTCCATCTTTAAAGATCTTTATTTTGTTTACGTTACCAAAGCAATTTGACACTTATCTTCTTCAGCTCAATCAATTACATGATTGGTTAGTAGGCTACATGTGAGAAATAAAATGTCCTTACCATAGCCACGGGAAGTAGGGGTGCTGAAGGTGCTACAGCACCCCCTGAAAAAAATCCCACAATATTATAGGCTCCTCTATTCAATAAGGAGCGGGAGGCCTGTAAAATCCCACCATATTATAGGCTACTCTATTCAATTACGGAGTGGGAGTACTGTAAAATCCTACCATATTGTAAGCTACTCTATTCAATTATGGAGCGGGAGGCCTGTAAAATCCCACCATATTATAGGCTACTTTATTCAATACGGAGCAGGTGGCCTGTAAAATCCCACCATATTATAGGCTACTCTGTTCAATTACAGTGGGAGGCCTGTATAATTCCACCATATTATAGGCTACTTACTCTATTCAATTACAGGGCGGAGGCCTGTAAAATCCCACAATATTATAGGCTACTTACTCTATTCAATACGGAGCAGGTGGCCTGTAAAATCCCACCATATTATAGGCTCCTCTATTCATTTACGGAGCAGGAGGCCTGTACAATCCCAGAGTATAGGATACTCTATTCAGTTATGGAGCGGGAGGCCTGTAAAATCCCACCATATTATAGGCTACTACTTTCTTCAATACGGAGAGGGAGGCCTGTAAAATCCCACCATATTATAGGCTACTACTTTCTTCAATACGGAGAGGGAGGCCTGTAAAATCCCACCATAGTGCATAGGCTACTCTATTCAATATGGAGAGGGAGGCCTGTTAAATCCCACCATAGTGCATAGGCTACTCTATTCAATATGGAGAGGGAGGCCTGTAAAATCCCATCATAGTGCATAGGCTACTCTATTCAATATGGAGAGGGAGGCCTGTAAAATCCCATCATAGTGCATAGGCTACTCTATTCAATACGGAGAGGGAGGCCTGTAAAATCCCATCATAGTGCATAGGCTACTCTATTCAATATGGAGAGGGAGGCCTGTAAAATCCCATCATAGTGCATAGGCTACTCTATTCAATATGGAGAGGGAGGCCTGTAAAATCCCATCATAGTGCATAGGCTACTCTATTCAATATGGAGAGGGAGGCCTGTAAAATCCCATCATAGTGCATAGGCTAGTCTATTCAATATGGAGAGGGCGGCCTGTTAAATCCCACCATATTATAGGCTACTCTACAGTAACAGTCAAAGATTTGGACACCTACTCATTCTACCCACAACTACCCACAACTACCCACAAAACCCATGTGGGCAAGAGCTACCTAAGTATGGTTCTCAATCAGAGACAACGATAGACAGCTGCCTCTGATTGAGAACCACACCCGGCCAAACAACAAAGAAATACAAAACATAGAACACAAAACATAGAATGCCCACCCCAACTCACGCCCTGACCAAACCAAAATAGAGACATAAAAAGGATCTCTAAGGTCAGGGCGTGACAATTTTACTATTTTTTTACAATAGAATAATAGTGAAGACATCAAAACTATGAAATAACACATATGAAATCATGTACAGTAGTAACCCAAAAAATTGTTAAAGAAATCAACATTTATTTTTGATTTTAGAATCTTCAAAGTAGCAACCCTTTACCTTGATGACAGCTGAGCACTTGTTGGCTGCTTTTCCTTCACTCTGCGGTCCAACTCATCCCAAACCTTCTCAATTTAGAACACTGTGTTAACAAACCTCCAGACTAGCTTCAATGCCTTACAACACTCCTTCCGTGGCCTCCAACTGCTTTTAAATACAAGTAAAACTAAATGCATGCTCTTCAACCGATTGCTGCCCGCACCCGTCCGCCCGTCTAGCATCACTACTCTGGACGGTTCTGACTTAGAATATGTGGACAACTACAAATACCTAGGTGTCTGGCTAGACTGTAAACTCTCCTTCCAGACTCACATTAAGCATCTCCAATCCAAAATTAAATATAGAATCGGCTTACTATTTCGCAACAAAGGCTACTTCACTCATGCTGCCTAACATACACTCGTAAAACTGACTATCTTACCGATCCTTGACTTCGGCGATGTCATTTACAAAATAGCCTCCAACTCTCTACTCAGCAAATTGGATGTAGTCTATCACAGTGCCATCCGTTTTGTCACTAAAGCCCCATATACTACCCACCACTGCGACCTGTATGCTCTCGTTGGCTGGCCCTCGCTACATATCCAAACCCACTGGCTCCAGGTCATCTGTAAGTCTTTGCTAGGTAAAGCCCCACCTTATCTCAGCTCACTGGTCACCATAGCAACTCCCACCCGTAGCACGCGCTCCAGCAGGTATATTTCACTGGTCATCCCCAAAGCCAACACCTCCTTTGGCCACCTTTCCTTCCAGTTCTCTGCTGCAAATGACTGGAACGAATTGCAAAAGTCACTGAAGCTGGAGACTTATAGCTCCCTCACTAACTATAAGCATCACCTGTCAGAGCAGCTTACCGATCACTGCACCTGTACACAGCCCATCTGTAAATAGCCCACACAACTACCTCATCACCATATTTTTTTTTTTTTTTTGCTCTTTTGCACACCAGTATTTCTACTTGCAGATCATCTTCTGCACATTTATCACTCCAGTGTTAATGCTAAATTGTAATTATTTTGCCACTATGGCCTATTTATTGCCTTAACTCCCTAATCGTACTACATTTGCACACACTGTATATAGATTTTTCTATTGTGTTATTAACTGTACGTTTGTTTATCCCATGTGTGACTCTGTGTTGTTTTTGTCGCACTGCTTTGCTTTATCTTGGCCAGGTCGCAGTTGTAAATGAGAACTTGTTCTCAACTGGCCTACCTGGTTAAATAAAGGTGAAATAAATACATTTAATAATCATTGGGTTGAGGTTGGGTGATTGTCTGATGCAGCACTCCATCACTCTCCTTCTTGGTCAAATAGCCCTTACACAGCCTAGAGGTGTGTTGGGTCATCGTCCTGTTGAAAAACAAATGATAGTCCTACTAAGTGCAAACCAGATGGGATGGCATATCGCTGCAGAATGCTGTGGTAGCCATGCTGGTTAAATTCTAAATAAATCACAGACAGTGTCACCAGCAAAGCACCCCCACACCTTCACACCTCCATGCTTTGTGGTGGGAACCACACATGCAGAGATCATCTGCTCACCTACTCTGCTTCTCACAAAGACACGACGGTTGGAACCAAAATCTCAAGACCAAAGGACAAATTTCCACCGGTCTAATGTCCATTACTCGTGTTTCTTGGCCCAAGCAGGTCTCTTCTTATTATTGGTGTCCTTTAGTAGTGGTTTCTTTGCAGCAATTCGACCATGAAGGCCTGATTCACACAGTCTCTTCTGAGCAGTTGATGTTGAGATGTGTCTGTTACTTGAACTCTGTGAAGCATTTATTTGGGCTGGAGTTTCTGAGGCTGGTAACTCTAATGACATCCTCTGCAGCAGAGGTAACTGGGTCTTCCTTTCCTATGGCGGTCCTCATGAGAGCCAGTTCCATCATAACGCTTGATGGTTTTTGTGACTGCACTTGAAGAAACTGACTGACTTTCCCGGATTGACTGACATTCATGTCTTAAAGTAATGATGAACTGTCATTTCTCTTTGCTTATTTGAGCTGTTCTTGCCATAATATTGACTTGGTCTTTTACCAAATAGGTCTATCTTCTGTATACCACCCTTACATTGTCACAACTGATTGGCTCAAACGCATTAAGGAAAGAAATTAAACAAATTAACTTTTAACAAATCAAATCAAATGTTATTAGTCACATGCGCCAAAAACAACAGATGTAGACCTTACAGTGAAATGCTTACTTACCAGTCCCTAACCAACAATGCAGTTTTAAAAATATGGATAAGAATAAGAAATAAAAGTAACAAGCAATTAAAGAGCAGCAGTAAAATAACAATAGCAAGACTATATATGGGGGGGTACAGGGGGGTACAGAGTCAATGTGCAGGGGGCACCGGTTAGTTAAGGTAATATGTACATGTAGGTATAGTTATTAAGTGACTATGAATAGATGATAACAGAGAGTAGCAGCGGTGTAAAAAGGGGGGGGGGGGGGGTAATGCAAATAGACTGGGTAGCCATTTGATTAGGTGTTCAGGAGTCCTATGGCTTGGAGGTAGAAGCTGTTTAGAAGCTTGGACCTTGGACCTATACTTGGCACTCCGGTACCGCTTGCCTTGTGGTAGAAGAGAACAGTCTATGACTAGGGTGGCTGGAGTCTTTGACCATTTTTAGGGCCTTCCTCTGACACCGCCTGGGTTAGAGGTCTTGGATGGCAGGAAGCTTGACCCCAGCAATGTACTGGGCAGTACGCACTACCCTCTGTAGTGCCTTGTGGTCGGAGGTCGCGCAGTTGCCATACCAGGCAGTGATGCAACCAGTCAAGATGGTGCAGCTGTAGAACTTTTTGAGGATCTGAGGACCCATGACAAAATGTTTCATTCTCCTGAGGGGCAATAGGCATTGTCGTGCCCTCTTCATGACTGTCTTGGTGTGTTTGGACCATGATAGTTTGTTGGTGATGTGGACACCAAGGAACTTGAAGCTCTCAACCTGCTCCACTACAGCCCCGTCGATGAGGATGGAGCGTGCTCAGTCCACCTTTTTCTGTAGTCCACAATATTCTCCTTTGTCTTGATCACATTGAGGGAGAGGTTGTTGTCCTGACACCACACTGCAAAGTCTCTGACCTAGAGGCTGTCTCATCGTTGTCGGTGATCAGGCCTACCACTGTTGTGTCGTCGGCAAACTTAATGACGGTGTTGGATTCGTGCCTGGCCATGCAGTCGTGGGTGAACAGGGAGTACTGGAGGGGACTGAGCACGCACCCCTGGGGAGCTCCAGTGTTGAGGATCAGTGTGGCAGATGTGTTGCTACCTACCCTCACCACCTGGGGGCGACCCGTCAGGAAGTCCAGGATCCAGTTGCAAAGGGAGGTGTTTAGTCCCAGGTTCCTTAGCTTAGTGATGAGCTTTGAGGGTACTATGGTGTTGAACACTGAGCTGTAGTCAATGAATAGCATTCTCACATAGGTGTTCCTTTTGTCCAGGTGGGAAAGGGCAGTGTGGAGTGCAATAGAGACGGCATCATCTGTGGATCTGTTTGGGCGGTATGCAAATTGGAGTGGGTCTAGGGTTTCTGGGATAATGGGGTTGATGTAAGCCATTACCAGCCTTTCAAAGCACTTCATGGCTACAGACGTGAGTGCTACGGGTCTGTAGTCATTTAGGCAGGTTGCCTTTGTGTTCTTGGGCACAGGGACTATGGTGGTCTGCTTGAAGCATGTTGGTATTACAGAATCAATCAGGGACATGTTGAAAATGTCAGTGAAGACACCTGCCAGTTGGTCAGCACATGCCCGGAGCACATGTCCTGGTAATCCGTCTGGCCCCGCAGCCTTGTGTATGTTGACCTGTTTAAACGTCTTACTCACGTCGGTAACGGAGAGCGTGATCACACAGTCGTCCGGAACAGCTGATGCGCTCATGCATGCCTCAGTGTTGCTTGCCTCGAATCGAGCATAGAAGTGATTTAGTTCGTCTGGTAGGCTCGTGTCACTGGGCAGCTCGCGGCTGTGCTTCCCTTTGTAGTCTGTAATAGTTTGCAAGCCCTGTCACATCCGACGAGCATCGGAGCCGGTGTAGTATGATTCAATCTTAGCCCTGTATTGACGCTTTGCCTGTTTGATGGTTTGTCGCAGGGAATAGCGGGATTTCTTGTAAGCTTCCGGGTTAGAGTCCCGCACCTTGAAAGCGGCAGCTCTAATCTTTAGCTCAGTACCAATGTTGCCTGTAATCCATGGCTTCTGGTTGGGGTATGTACGTACAGTCACTGTGGGGACGACATCCTCAATGCACTTATTGATAAAGCCAGTGACTGATGTGGTGTATTCCTCAATGTCATCAGAAGAATCCCAGAACATGTCCCAGTCTGTGATAGCAAAACAGTCCTGTAGTTTAACATCTGCTTCATCTGACCATTTTTTTATAGACCGAGTCACTGGTGCTTCCTGCTTAAATTTTTGCTTGTAGGCAGGAATCAGGAGAATAGAGTTGTGGTCAGATTTACCAAATGGAGGGCGATGGAGAGCTTTGTACGCGTCTCTGTGTGTGGAGTACAGGTGATCTAGAATTTTTTTCCCTCACATTTAACATGTTGATAGAGATTTGGTTGAACTGATTTAAGTTTCCCTGCCTAAAGTCTCCGGCCACTAGGAGCGCCGCCTCTGGGTGAGTGGTTTCCTGTTTGCTTATTTCCTTATACAGCTGACTGAGTGCGGTCTTAGTGCCCGCATCTGATTGTGGTGGTAAATAAACAGCTTCAAAAAGTATAGCTGAGAACTCTCTAGGCAAGTAGTGTGGCCTGCAATTTATCACAATATACTCTACTTCAGGCGAGCAAAATCTAGAGACTTCCTTAGATTTCGTGCACCAGCTGTTGTTTACAAATATGCACAGACTGCCCCCCTTCGTCATACCGGAGTGTGCTGTTCTATCTTGCCGGTGCAGCGTGTATCCCGCTAGCTGAATATCCATGTCGTCATTCAGCCACGATTCCGTGAAACATAGGATATTACAGTTTTTGATGTCCCGTTGGTAGGATATTCGTGATTGTACCTCTTGCTTGTCCTATGTTGCTATGTCTGTATGCTATGTCTTGTTCTATGTTGCTATTGTCCATATTGTAATTGTTTTTAATAACCTGCCCAGGGACTGCGGTTGAAAATTAGCCGGCTGGCTAAAACCGGCACTTTTACTGAAACGTTGATTAATGTGCACTGTCCCTGTAAAAATAAAATAAACTCAATAAACTCAATTCTAGTTTATTGTCCAATGATTGCACGTTGGCGAGTAATATTGACGGTAACGGCAGCTTTCCTACTCGCCTTCTGCGGATCCGGACGTGGCATCCGGCTCTACTTCCTCTGCGTCGCTTCCTTATGCGAATAATTGGGATGTCTGCCCTGCGGGGTGTTTGGAGAATAGCAGCTGGCTGTGTAGGTGCCTCCTTCCTGTAGTATAGCAGCTGGCCGTGCAGGTGCCTCCTTCCTGTACTATAGCAGCTGGCCGTGCAGGTGCCTCCTTCCTGTAGTATAGCAGCTGGCCGTGCAGGTGCCTCCTTCCTGTAGTATAGCAGCTGGCCGTGCAGGTGCCTCCTTCCTGTAGTATAGCAGCTGGCCGTGCAGGTGCCTCCTTCCTGTACTATAGCAGCTGGCCGTGCAGGTGCCTCCTTCCTGTAGTATAGCAGCTGGCCGTGCAGGTGCCTCCTTCCTGTACTATAGCAGCTGGCCGTGCAGGTGCCTCCTTCCTGTACTATAGCAGCTGGCCGTGCAGGTGCCTCCTTCCTGTAGTATAGCAGCTGGCCGTGCAGGTGCCTCCTTCCTGTACTATAGCAGCTGGCCGTGCAGGTGCCTCCTTCCTGTACTATAGCAGCTAGCCGTGCAGGTGCCTCCTTCCTGTACTATAGCAGCTGGCCGTGCAGGTGCCTCCTTCCTGTAGTATAGCAGCTGGCCGTGCAGGTGCCTCCTTCCTGTAGTATAGCAGCTGGCCGTGCAGGTGCCTCCTTCCTGTAGTATAGCAGCTGGCCGTGCAGGTGCCTCCTTCCTGTAGTATAGCAGCTGGCCGTGCAGGTGCCTCCTTCCTGTAGTATAGCAGCTGGCCGTGTAGGTGCCTCCTTCCTGTAGTATAGCAGCTGGCCGTGCAGGTGCCTCCTTCCTGTAGTATAGCAGCTGGCCGTGCAGGTGCCTCCTTCCTGTAGTATAGCAGCTGGCCGTGCAGGTGCCTCCTTCCTGTAGTATAGCAGCTGGCCGTGCAGGTGCCTCCTTCCTGTAGTATAGCAGCTGGCCGTGTAGGTGCCTCCTTCCTGTAGTATAGCAGCTGGCCGTGTAGGTGCCTCCTTCCTGTAGTATAGCAGCTGGCCGTGCAGGTGCCTCCTTCCTGTAGTATAGCAGCTGGCCGTGCAGGTGCCTCCTTCCTGTAGTATAGCAGCTGGCTGTGTAGGTGCCTCCTTCCTGTAGTATAGCAGCTGGCCGTGCAGGTGCCTCCTTCCTGTAGTATAGCAGCTGGCCGTGCAGGTGCCTCCTTCCTGTAGTATAGCAGCTGGCCGTGCAGGTGCCTCCTTCCTGTAGTATAGCAGCTGGCCGTGCAGGTGCCTCCTTCCTGTAGTATAGCAGCTGGCCGTGCAGGTGCCTCCTTCCTGTAGTATAGCAGCTGGCTGTGTAGGTGCCTCCTTCCTGTAGTATAGCAGCTGGCTGTGTAGGTGCCTCCTTCCTGTAGTATAGCAGCTGGCTGTGTAGGTGCCTCCTTCCTGTAGTATAGCAGCTGGCTGTGTAGGTGCCTCCTTCCTGTAGTATAGCAGCTGGCCGTGCAGGTGCCTCCTTCCTGTAGTATAGCAGCTGGCTGTGTAGGTGCCTCCTTCCTGTAGTATAGCAGCTGGCTGTGTAGGTGCCTCCTTCCTGTAGTATAGCAGCTGGCTGTGTAGGTGCCTCCTTCCTATAGTATAGCAGCTGGCTGTGTAGGTGCCTCCTTCCTGTAGTATAGCAGCTGGCCGTGCAGGTGCCTCCTTCCTGTAGTATAGCAGCTGGCTGTGTAGGTGCCTCCTTCCTGTAGTATAGCAGCTGGCCATGCAGGTGTCTCCTTCCTGTAGTATAGCAGCTAGCCGTACAGGTGCCTCCTTCCTGTAGTATAGCAGCTAGCCGTACAGGTGCCTCCTTCCTGTAGTATAGCAGCTGGCCGTGCAGGTGTCTCCTCTGCGTCTGAGTAGGGGTTGTTGACACTGCTCCTTTTTCACATGGTTTTCTGAGACTCTAGGACCATTTGAGCACCTGGATGTGTTCCTACATGAGAGTCAACTGAGCTGTAGCCGTTGGAATGAGGAAAGAGAGCTCTATGTGCTCTAGCCACTTGGAAAGTTAGAAACGGCTATACTGGGTTAATAACTATATGTATTGTTTCCGTAAGAACAGCCCATGTTCTGAATTCTGTCGCTGTACATTTCAAAAGTGCTAAACAAACAGTTAAATTGACTACGTCCGTCCTAGCTCGCTCATTAATGTCTTAATCGGAATTACGGATTGCCTCTTATCCACTTGTTGTCCCCTTATGCCATTGTTTGTACATCTCAATTGTCATTAGAAACCACATTTGTTTAAGCAAGTCAGCCATATCAGCTGTGTATTTTTAAAAGTCAGTAAATGAGGCTGAATGAACTGTTTTGTGCCAGACAAGGCTCTGTTTTGTGCCAGGTGTAGCAGTGGTAAGATGTTGGGACTGCTGTTAGGACAGCTTTATGTAGGCCCTAACCATTTGTGGGCACCGTTTGTCATCGTTATAATGCAGTGGTGGGCCGTCAGGGCCTGCAAGGCCTTCTCTGCTGGCCTAAACATCATCAGAATATACATTTTTTTTAAAATATTTTCCCACAAATGTGTATTAAATTATTCCCCAGAGTAAGAGTTATACTCTTCATTTCATAGCTTTCCTCTTGGTTGCACTGCTTCCAGCCCCAGGTTGAGATTTGGAGGGCTGGTCTTTATGTTAGATCTTTTATCCAATCATATTCAGCCATCATGTGTTGCCAGGGGTCTAAAATCTGCCCTCAGGCCTTCAGAATCAACAGTGCGGGCGCTTGTAGCTTATAATGAATGGAAATGAAAATTTAGTGTCAACCAATCAGCTTTAGAGTTGGCTATTGTACGCCTGCTGGCTGGCTCCAGTGTTACACAGGAGCCAGCTAGCAGGCGTAGTGCGTGCACGTCTTTTGATTGGATTACCAATATTGAGAGGCAGGTCCTATGGAGATCTAGGAAACTGAATTTGATAAACAAATTAATTCGCGTACTACTAAGCTGTTTTTTCAACCCACAATGGCGGAAGGAGGAGAAGATATCGATTTGGTCGAGGATATAATTATAACGCCATTCTCAAGACGAACTTTTCAAGAAAAGTTAGACATTGTAAGGAGAGGTCGCCCGACGCCACAAAGCCTGTCACAGGCGGGAAAGGGGTTCGTTCGCCACTTTCAAAGTTTCAACTACGAGCGCTGTCAATGGCTCCTTGGCTCCGAGAAGCACTGCAAACTGTACTGCTGGGAATGCCTATTATTTGCAAGTGATCGATTTGGTGTTTGGAGCCACACTGGCTTTGCAAACTTGAGTTGTCTAACCAAGGCAGCAATGAGACACCAAAGTACGGCTGGGCACTAACAAGCAATGGTGCTTTTGAAAACTTTTGGGGACACCGGAGTGGATCTACAGCTCAAAGAACAAGCGCGCAGGGCAACGGAGCTGCACAATGAAAAGGTGAAGGGAAATATTGAAAAGACTCATTGATTGTGTCATGTTTTTGGGTAAACACTGTTTACCCAAAAATGTCAATTTGTCAATTTCAAGGTGACGCAACGCCTGGTTATACTGCATTTCTGTCTAAATGTATAGTGTCTAGAGCCATGGCATCATAATGATGGTAATAAGAGGTGGATTAATTCGGGTGGGACTGTGTAGTACCTCACTGAAGGCCCAGGCCCCAGGCCCACGGCACGCCACTGTTATAATGCAATGAATGTATTGTTTAGTGTTGTGTAGTGGCTTTGCTGGCATTCATTCCACTTTTTGCCCCACCAAGATTCACATGCTTAATCGCCGCTGAGTAGTCATCCATTCAAACATGGAACTAACAGATAGATCATGGATCAATTCTGAATCAATACGCCATCAAAATAGAAAGGGACCCTCATGAAACAACCAGAGAACCCTTTTAACTCAAACTGATTCATCCCCTACATTTTCCTCCTCCTTTTTTCAATATCAAGCAATGGCAAAAAGTTGAATTATTTGGCTTCTTTGATCTACACACACAAGTGAGAGTTCATTTCCATTTTTGATTTTTTTTTTTCTCTCTCTCTCTCTTCCTCCTTTCTGTAAGACTGACAACATCAAGATTTACCTTGGTATGCAAATGTGCTGGAATAAGTTGAAAGGAAAGTGTGCCGCCTCTCTCAAAGGCAGCACAAGTGCAGATGTTATGAAGTTAATTACAAATGTAGCTATTCATTTCTCCCTGTCCCAATGTAGGTTGCATCAAATGGACAAAAACAGAAGGAAAAATAACTTATGGGAGAAGTCCATAATAATAACATAGTCTTTTGATATATACAGTAGGTCATTTCAAGATGGGGAAAAATACATCTGTAGTGTAAAGCTGGTATGAAACATAAACTCCCCCACACTTCTGTAGAGAAATATAATTCATTTTCACTCTGCCTTAGCTTTGTTTTTGTTAGATTTCAAAACATAATGTTATCAATGCAGAATTTACTTACAAATCTGTAGTATATTGAATCATTCTGATCCATTACATTATCATCCATTTTTCTCCTTTTTACTTTTTATTAATATTACAATACTTTTTTCTCTTAGCCAGGTGAGTCCCATTTTGAGGTAGGAATCTATTTTACAAGGAAACAGATGTGCTGTTAAGTCTGTCACATTCTGTCAGAGATCCAGAAGAGATTAGTATGAAACTGATTGTGACAGTCCAGTTTGGGATGAGATGGTCTGTAGGGGGCGACAGATAGCCTAGTGGTTAGCTGACAAGGTAAAAATCTGTCGTTCTGCCCCTGAACAAGGTAGTTAACCCACTGTTCCTAGGCCATCATTGTAAATAAGAATTTGTTCTTAACTGACTTGCCTAGTTAAATAAATACAAAATTATTATGGCACACCTTTAACACATTTAGGTGACTCATTTCAAAAACAACAGAGATAAACACATTTAACTAAGATCCCCTCTCCTCTTCCTCCTCCCACCAAGTAACCCAGCTTTATTTAATGCACTAATATGTTTACTGAAATTGCATCAGTATGTTGATTGATGACACAAGCCTTGTGTTTCTCTTTACTGACTCTTCGATCTCCTTCCAAATCCTTTTGCCATCCACAGAAAGGTTGTCCAG
Organism: Salvelinus namaycush; assembly: GCF_016432855.1. Taxonomy (NCBI): domain Eukaryota; kingdom Metazoa; phylum Chordata; class Actinopteri; order Salmoniformes; family Salmonidae; genus Salvelinus; species Salvelinus namaycush. The sequence goes on along the minus strand of NC_052320.1, from coordinate 7,288,499 downwards.
TCTCAAGATGGTGCCCACCCCTTTTCCTATGCTCCTCCTCCACAACCCCTCCTATCAAGCTGACGATTCCAGAGGGGGTTTATCATTTCTGCTGCACAGGTGTTGCAGTTGCGCTTGACGTTTCAACTCAATTCCCCTCTCTGCTGCCTATCGCTGCTCAGCCATAGCCTCTATGTACTGTTGCTACCCTCAGCGGGGAACTCTGACGAGCGATATTGCAAGTGGCAGCCACGAGCCTCAGATCTGTATGCACCCGGGCTCTCGCACGGTCCTGGGTGAATAGCTCTTGACTTGTTACAATTTGTTTAGAAGCCTCGTAGAAGCCACATTTTTTGCATAAATCATAACCTGTCTCCATTCTCACAACTGCTTAAAAATGCAACATCTGCTTTTGGAGTCCCTGCTTTACAGGAGTCCATGCTTTACAGTTAGTTTGGCAACATCCATAGACTGACTCCCTATCATTTGTCTTGTGTTTTAACGGCAGCACATGTGTATGGGGGTAATAATATTTTTGTCAAATAAAATGTCCTACAATATTGTCGATCTTCACCTATCAAGATGATAAACTTTTCAAAGTTCTTCCTCAACTGTTTAGGCTAGAGCCCTCAAATCAAATAATATTTTATTCGTCACATTCTTCATAAACAACAGGTGTAGACTAACAGTGAAATGTTTACTTAGGGGCCCTTCCCAACAATAACGTGGCTATATACACAGGGTACCAGTACCGAGTCGATGTGCAGGGGTACGAGGTAATTGAGATAGATAATACACTACATAGCCAAAAGTATGTGCTCGTCGAACATCTCATTCCAAAATCATGGGCATTAATATGGAGTTGGTTTCCCCTTTGCTGCTAGAAAAGCCACTCTTTTGGGAAGGCTTTCCACTAGATGTTGGAACATTTCTGCAGGGACTTGCATCCATTCAGCCACAAGAGCGCAAGTGATGTCGGGCACTGATATTGGGCGATTAGGCCTGGCTCGCAGTCGGCATTCTAATTCATACAAAAGGTGTTCAATGGAGTTGAGGTCAGGGCTCTGTGCAGGCCAGTCAAGTTCTTCCACACTTATCTCGACAAACCATTTCTGTATGGACCTTGCTTTGTGCACAGGGGCATTGTCATGCTGAAAAAGGAAAGGGTCTTCCTAAAACTGTTGCCACAAGGTTGGAAGCACAGAATCATCTAGAATGTCATTGTATACTGTAGCATTAAGATTTCCCTTCCCTGGAACTAAGGGGCCTAGCCCGGACCATGAAAAACAGCCCTAAACCATTATTCCTCATCCACCAAACTTTACAGTTGGCACTTGCATTGGAGCAGGTAGCATTCTCCTGCCATCCACCAAAATCAGATTAGTCCTTCGGACTGCCAGATGGTGAAGCGCGATTCATCACTCCAGAGAATGCATTTCCACTGCTCCAGAGTCCAATTGCAGCAAGCTTTACACCACTCCAGCTGACGCTTGGCATTGTGCATGGTGATGTTAGACTTGTGTGCGGCAGCTCGGCCATGGAAACACATTTTATGAAGCTCCCGACGAACGGTTCTTGTGCTGACGTTGCTTCCAGAGGTAGTTGTGAGAACGGAGAACGGTTGCAACACACGCGGTTCAGAACTCGTCCCGTTCTGTAACTCGTCTCGTCCCGTTCTTGTGTGGCCTACCACTTTGCGGCTGAGCCGTTGTTGCTCGTAGACGTTTCAACTTCACAATAACAGCACTTACAGTTGACCGGGGAAGCTCTAGCAAGGCAGCAATTTGATGAACTGACATCCTATGACGATGCCACGTTGAAAGTCTCTGAGCTATTCAGTACGGGCATTTCTACTGCCAATGTTTGGCGATTGCATGGCTGTGTGCTCGATTTTATAACTGAATCCACTAATTTGAAGGGTTGTCCACATACTTTTGGCTATTTATATACATACAGGTCGGGGTTAAGAAAGGATAGACATTAAACATTTTCAACCTCTCCCTGACCCTGAATGTAATACCTACAGTACATGTTTAAAGCAGACCACTATAGTCCCTGTGCCCAAGAATGCCAAGGTAACCTGTCTAAATGACTATCGACCCATGGAACTCACATCTATAGCCATGAAATGCATTGAAAGTCTGATCATGGCTCACATCAACACCATCATCCCAGACACCCTGGACCCACTCCAATTTGGTCTTAGTGCCAGCATCGGTTTGGGGTGATAAATAGACAGCTATGAAAAATTCCGATAAACTCTCTTGGTAAATAGTATGGTCTGCAGCTTGAGGTATTCTAACTCAGGTGAGCAAAAACTCGAGACCTAGTTAACAGCAGCTGGTGCGCAATCTCTAATGTTAACAAAGAGACATACCCCTCCCCCTTGAGCTTACCCGAGACTGCCGTCCGGTCTAGACGAAGAATGGAGAAACCCGCAAGATATATATTATCCATGTTCTTGTTCAGCCAAGACTCAGAGAAACAATGAATATTACAATTCTTCAGGTCTGAGATCAGAGAGGAGTTATAAATTGGTTTACCCATGGTAACCTACTTAGGAAGGAGGAAGTGTCATGGTTATGAGGCATGTTTGTTACCAGGCCATGTTGTTTATTCTTTCATCAGATCTGTTCATCTTTTTCTTTTGTTGGTTTGTTTTGCAAAGCACCAGCCTTCTGTTCATCTCATTTCAGCTGTGGGAATGAGAGAACCAGGGAATGGAAGTTAGTTAATCGGATACACAGAGCAGCGTAATATTGACAGTGAGGAGAGAGACTGTCACTACCACTATCTGTGAGTGACACTGAGGCTCAGGTTAGACCTCAGGGGGATGGAGTACATGATGCAACACAGGATAGGTGGGTATCTTACTGTTATTCCTTCTCCTGTACTACTGGAGCTATAAGAAATTCTTATTAAGAATTACTATGGGGAAGTAATATGAACGCTAAGTCTATATGCTAGACACTCCTCTGTTGAATAATTTGCTATGTGTAGGTTTTATACCTCATTGCGTAGATCCTTTTCATAACATAATAGTTTAAAATTGAAAAAGTTGTTTACACTAATTATTGTGACAGGACAATTAAATCAATTTTGGGATTTATTGAGAGTTTATTAATCAGTTATAATCAGTTTTATCATAATAGACTCACATTATCTAATATCACTGTCACGACTTCTGCCGAAGTCGATTCCTCTCCTTGTTCGGACGGTGTTCGGCGGTCGATGTCGCCGGTCTTCTAGCCATCGCCGATCCATTTTTCATTTTCCATTTGTTTTGTCTCGTTTTCCCACAAACCTGGTTCTCATTTTCCTCATTATGTGTTGTGTATTTAACCCTCTGTTCCCCCCATGTCTTTGTGTGGTATTGTTTGTTGTAAGTGCTTGTGCACATTTTGTTTGATTGGTGCGCGTCGGGTTATTGTGCCCATACTTTGTATTTCTTATGCCGTTGGTTTTACTATTTAACTAATTAAGATTACTCTGTTTTTTGTACGATGTACCCAATGACTAATGAAAACTTGCTATGTCCTCGTTGTGGTTTTATAGATGTGTTTAATTGGTCTTATTTATACACTTTTGTAATATTTATGAAATGCATATTGTTATATTTGGTAGCCCTTAATTGTTTTTCCTTTGCCTCAACCCCTTTCGATGCGTGGAACGGATGTGGGTGGGGCTAGGTCTACATAAGGGTGCAAATTTTAAAAAATCACAAAAGCTCTGACGAAGGCCGTGAGGCCGATACGTAAGCTTATTAAAGATCAGTGATACTATCAAGAGCAGTGTGCGGTTTCCTTTTTCCTTCATCTTGTTCAATTGTTGCCATGCACCTGCAAATAAGATTGCTCAGATGTGCGAGTGCCTTTTGAATTTTGTTGGTTTTACTATTAAACTGCTCCGGCTATTACTAAGTTCTGCTCTCCTGCGTCTGACTTCCCTGCCACCAGTTACGCACCCCTCACAATCACTCACATTGTCTACCACCACTCACATTGTCTACTACCACTCACATTGTCTAATATCACTCACATTGTCTACTATCACTCACATTGTCTAATATCACTCACATTGTCTACTATCACTCACATTGTCTACTATCACTCACATTGTCTACTATCACTCACATTGTCTAATATCACTCACATTGTCTAATATCACTCACATTGTCTACTATCACTCACATTGTCTACTATCACTCACATTTGGGTCATTTTCTGTTCTTGTCCTATTACTTTTAAGATCAAAACCCTCCCAAACTGATCCATTATTATACTCAAAACAAAACAAAAATGAAACATGGATCGGTGGCGACTAGAAAGTCGGTGAAGACTCCACCATAGTCTTCAAACCCTCATCAGTAGCATTAATAATTCCTTTTACGGAAAGAGAAAAAAAAAATATCCCCCAAAATATTTTTATTTTCAAAGGTGTGCATTTGATCAGTAGTCATCAATTAAACTTACTGAGGTGCAAATTGCGGCGCTCTGTCATTTCTCAACCTGCCTCCTCAAAGCTGTGCTAGGTTCACCGTACACAAACACACGGGTTGATCCCTGGCGTGGCGGTGACAGGGGTGACACTTCTCTCTACATTACAGGGGCTGAGCTGTAGACTGTGTCTGAGGGGGCTAACAGATAGTGGCATCAGAGGTGGAGTGTGTGTAGGGCGTACGTTTACAAATACATCTACTGCTCTTCAAGGGAGATACTCTGCTGCAGGTGTAGGAGTTGGAGACTCTGTCTTTGTGTTTAGGCTACGATTCTTCTCTGTGCAACTGATTTAGATTGGACACATGCCACTGGCACCAATTCTCTACTCTTCAGTCCCCTGGCTGAACAATTTAACAAGATCCCAACAGACAACCCAGTCATAGGCAGTCCTGTGTAGATTATTCCTCCATTCTCCCATTTCATCTTACTGTTGTGGCACCATCTTCATTCATGTGGCCTCGTTGTAGACATGAGTATGCAGCAAGGATACTATCTGTAGCCCAGATACAGTTTGGGGACAGCCTAATATGAGAGAACAGTCAATCCCATAAGAGTACATTAGCTAAGATCAGACGCCATTGTCAATGCCACACATGCTCACATCTTCTGCTGTCACTCTGACAACACTGTAAGATAAACTGCCAGGGGTCCAAGCTTCAGCACAATACAATGCCCACATTAGCTTGATGCCTGTGAAATCACATTGTCAAGTGTTTGAACTAATTATTTACGTGTGTGTGTGTGGTTGTGTGATTGTGTGTGTGTGTGATTGTGTGATTGTGTGAAGAGCTGCTTCTTGATTGATCAGTCCCATTGTTCCCTAGATGTTTCTATTATTCATATTATTCTGTGGTATAATGTGACAATAGACAGCTATTGCATTGTGGGGAATTAGTCATTTTAGGGAGTTTACACCACAAATCCTATGAATAAACAGTTTAGTTATTTCACAGTAAAATTAGTTATCATACATTTTAAATGTTGTTATGTTGAGATGACTTAAGATAAAAGTATGCCTACGGTTCACAGTAAGCCAATACTCCTAGGCCTTGTACAATAGCAGTAGGAATAATCAACATGTTCTTTGTAGCAATTTGAGTTGTCACAATTTTTTTTCTTCCATACAAAGTTATCATATCTTCTCCCTGAATGAGCCTATGTATAATGAAATGATAGTGGCATGAAAGTGACATTTAGGCAGCTTGGACCTTAATCATATTTTCGATAGTTCCATGTTGTTAATGTAAAGAGAAAATGTGGTCAAAAAACAATAAATATCAGCTATAAAGCAAATCATTTGACTTTGTGCAAAATGACGTTGAAAGGAAAAGACATGTTAACGATTCCTTCAATCCATCTCTCTTATAGTTTCTCCATGCAGCCCCCCCCCTTCCACCTTCCCTAGATCTCTCTCTCTCTCTTTACTCCTTCTTTTTCTTATTTTGCTTCTGTGAGTACGGGTGCATGTCAAGCGATTGTTGAATTGAAATATTGATGTGGAGTATCAAAGCCGTGCGTAGCACTCGTGTGTTTTCAGAACTAACCGCGAGGCGCTTTGATCACACACTCCTGTGTTCTGACTTCTGAAGTTGTTAAGAGTGTCAGAAAAACAAAATGCAGACAAACTTCAAGTGCCCCTGGTATTGATAAAAATGTTATTTGACAAGTGGAGATGTGTGCTGTCTGTCTGTGTCTGCCCAGGTGACTGGAGAAGCTGTAGCCTGTCTACAAGCTAATAGACAGGTGTAGGGCCAAGCTGTACACGTGTGGGAATTCAAGATTTCCCAAATATATTATTTCCTCTTTTCTACATCTGGATTCTGGATTTTTTTCCAATCCCCCCCCATATATATATATATATATATATATATATATATATATATATATATATATATATATATACAGTATATCACAAAAGTGAGTACACCCCTCACATTTTTGTAAATATTTGAGTATATCTTTTCATGTGACAACACTGAAGAAATGACACTTTGCTACAATGTAAAGTAGTGAGTGTACAGCTCGTATAACAGTGTAAATTTGCTGTCCCCTCAAAATAACTCAACACACAGCCATTAATGTCTAAACCGCTGGCAACAAAAGTGAGTACACCCCTAAGTGAAAATGTCCAAATTGGGCCCAAAGTGTCAATATTTTGTGTGGCCACCATCATTTTCCAGCACTGCCTTAACCCTCTTGGGCATGGAGTTCACCAGAGCTTCACAGGTTGCCACTGGAGTCCTCTTCCACTCCTCCATGACGACATCATGGAGCTGGTGGATGTTAGAGACCTTGCACTCCTCCACCTTCCGTTTGAGGATGACCCACAGATGCTCAATAGGGTTTAGGTCTGGAGACATGCTTGGCCAGTCCATCACCTTTACCCTCAGCTTCTTTAGCAAGGCAGTGGTCGTCTTGGAGGTGTGTTTGGGGTCGTTATCATGTTGGAATACTGCTCTGCGGCCCAGTCTCCGAAAGGAGGGGATCATGCTCTGCTTCAGTATGTCACAGTACATGTTGGCATTCATGTTTCCCTCAATGAACTGTAGCTCCCCAGTGCCGGCAGCACTCATGCAGCCCCAGACCATGACACTCCCACCACCATGCTTGACTGTAGGCAAGACACACTTGTCTTTGTACTCCTCACCTGGTTGCCGCCACACACGCTTGACACCATCTGAACCAAATAAGTTTATCTTGGTCTCATCAGACCACAGGACATGGTTCCAGTAATCCATGTCCTTAGTCTGCTTGTCTTCAGCAAACTGTTTGCGGGCTTTCTTGTGCATCATCTTTAGAAGAGGCTTCCTTCTGGGACGACAGCCATGCAGACCAATTTGATGCAGTATACGGCGTATGGTCTGAGCACTGACAGGCTGACCCCCCACCCCTTCAACCTCTGCAGCAATGCTGGCAGCACTCATACGTCTATTTCCCAAAGACAACCTCTGGATATGACGCTGAGCACGTGCACTCAACTTCTTTGGTCGACCATGGCGAGGCCTGTTCTGAGTGGAACCTGTCCAGTTAAACCGCTGTATGGTCTTGGCCACCGTGCTGCAGCTCAGTTTCAGGGTCTTGGCAATCTTCTTATAGCCCAGGCCATCTTTATGTAGAGCAACAATTCTTTTTTTCAGATCCTCAGAGAGTTCTTTGCCATGAGGTGCCATGTCGAACTTCCAGTGACCAGTCAGTATGAGGGAGTGTGAGAGCGATGACACCAAATTTAACACACCTGCTCCCCATTCACACCTGAGACCTTGTAACACTAACAAGTCACATGACACCGGGGAGGGAAAATGGCTAATTGGGCCCAATTTGGACATTTTCACTTAGGGGTGTACTCACTTTTGTTGCCAGCGGTTTAGACATTAATGGCTGTGTGTCGAGTTATTTTGAGGGGACAGCAAATGTACACTGTTATACAAGCTGTACACTCACTACTTTACATTGTAGCAAAGTGTCATTTCTTCAGTGTTATCACATGAAAAGATATACTCAAATATTTACAAAAATGTGAGGGGTGTACTCACTTTTGTGATATACTGTATATATATTTCCAGCTATCTCTACCATCTATCTCTGAAAACCATCCAGTTTTGATTTCTAATTGCCATATATTTTTCAACTGTGCTGGCATGTTGCACAAAAGTTCTGGACCTTTCTTTTCTCATAGTTTCTACAGATAGTAAATTAAAGACAATCATTTTTGCTAGGACTATTATATTATTGATCGATTGACAGTGACTTTTCAATACCTCTGTTTGTTCCATCAGTATTTGAAGACTTATATTTCACAGTATCTACCTGTACTATACTTATGAAGATCAGGATAACAATCATAACTTATTAAGCACTCGTTTGGACAGTGGTAGTTTAATTTTAATTTGGTAGTTTAAGTTTAATTTCCCTGCTAAATGTACTGAAATCCCCCCTACTCTCCTCCTCACCACTCTGTAGAAGTCAGGAAAGGATGGAGTTCTGATTGAACTTTAAAATACTCGTACTATAGCCTACTGTAAAGTCCAGATGTTGAGGTTAATCCTAATTTCAATAATACGATACTGTCACAGTAATTACACACCATATTTTCTTCTTCTTCTCCTTCTGAATGCTTCTAAAGTAAAGCAGTGCAGCCAAGCTGCTTTCTATCCCCTGTCTTGTCCATCAGCTCACTGTTTATCACATGACTGGCATTTAGTCATTATTAATCAGCTTGGTGCTGTAAAACCGAAGCTGTCTGACATGGGCTTACGTCCCAAATGGCACCCCTATTCCCTATATAGTGCACTACTTTTGACAAGGGCCCATAGGGCTCTGATCAAAAGTAGTGCACTGTGTAGGGAATAGGGTGCCATTTGTGATGTAACCCTGGGCCACCAGTACAAAGGCTGTTCCTCTCTCCTCTGCCCTGTGTCTGTGTGGCTGCATGGCCTTTTAGGGTACAGATGGTCATGACAGCTGGGACAATTTAGTGATCTGAGGGCTTTTAAACTGCCCCCCCCCCCCCCCCCCCCCCAGGCATGATGATAAAATAGAAAAAACAGCTTGACTAGCTACTAGCATATTCTGCAAGCATTGTTTTGGTTGTCTTTAAAGAGGGAGTTAAGGGGATTGATTGGTGACAAAAACCTGATGTTTTCTTTAGCTGAAATGGGTGAAAAGTATGACAGTTTGATATACATTAATTCACACATTACAATATTACACTGCAGAAATTTACCCTGAGATAGTTTGTGTTCTGACCTATTTCATACATGTTATTTCAATTACCAATCTATTCTCCCTTCAGTTTAAATTCTTTAAATGGCCTCAATGATATATTATGATAACCCTGAAGTCCTCGTTTTTTATATTCCGGAGGCCGGCTATCTGTCCTCAGCAACCATGAGTGTTTACAGTTGTAAGGCTATCACAACAGCTGAATACTGGGACGGCTCTCTCCCTGGAAATGAGGGAATGTTTTATAAGGAAGCCTGCTCGCAGTTTGTTCCAGGTCTATTTAAATGAGCTAACACGGGGAAGGGAAGGAAGCCTGCTCGCAGTTTGTTCCAGGTCTATTTAAATGAGCTAACACGGGGAAGGGAAGGAAGCCTGCTCGCAGTTTGTTCCAGGTCTATTTAAATGAGCTAACACGGGGAAGGGAAGGAAGCCTGCTCGCAGTTTGTTCCAGGTCTATTTAAATGAGCTAACACGGGGAAGGGAAGGAAGCCTGCTCGCAGTTTGTTCCAGGTCTATTTAAATGAGCTAACACGGGGAAGGGAAGGAAGCCTGCTCGCAGTTTGTTCCAGGTCTATTTAAATGAGCTAACACGGGGAAGGGAAGGAAGCCTGCTCGCAGTTTGTTCCAGGTCTATTTAAATGAGCTAACACGGGGAAGGGAAGGAAGCCTGCTCGCAGTTTGTTCCAGGTCTATTTAAATGAGCTAACACGGGGAAGGGAAGGAAGCCTGCTCGCAGTTTGTTCCAGGTCTATTTAAATGAGCTAACACGGGGAAGGGAAGGAAAGCTGTAAGCAGAGCACCACAACATCAGCATTGTTTTCACAGTTCAAAGTGAGGAGAGAGTACTTTGCACTTCAAAGCACCTCATCTGGGAAGGTGGGAGGGGAGGGAGGCAGTCCTACAGTGGGGGAGGGGTAGGAGGGGAGATGGGGGGAGGAGGGGAAGTGTGTGGACAGGAAATAGGAATCAGGGTAATTAACAACTAGTGCTGTGTAATAAAGCCTAACGAGACACACAGCAGCAGCCTGTGTACCTTTGCCTCTCCACGAGCCTTGAAGACGGGACTCATATCTGATGTCTTCCTCCTTGGAAGAGCTCTTCCTGTTCTTTTTTATTTCAATCATTCCTTATACTATTCCATTTTTTTAAAGCTGCACTGGGAATCTGAATCCAAAGATAATAGATCAAAGTGCATTCTGTGAATAGTTTTTTTTCTTAGAGAACATGGAGACATAACCGTTTTAAAAGGAATGCATTTCAAAGTGAAAATACTGTTTCAACATACTTATTACAGATGTATTTTAACAGGCATATTTTGGGGGGAAGAATTAGGGAGGATTTCCTCATCAAAAAGCCATGTTATCTTTTGTTTTTTGATGGCAAGCTAAGGTTACAGACGATAGAATGGATATCTTGTACTGTTCACAAAGGGTGGGTGTAACAACACATTTGTAGAAGGAGCTGAATTCTACTGCATAGTAGACAATGTCCTTCAGAGCTGAGAGCCAACCACATACTTTTCTTTGTAGTATTAAGTTAAATGCATAACTTGGGTCATATTTATTGAGATGACATAATGTATGTTCATGCACCAAGTAATAGATCCTCTCTCTTGAGCCAATATAAAATGGCCATGAAAGGCCTTCAACTCAAAGTGATTAACATCCTTCATTGCATTAGCATTACATCAAAGCATGAGCTATAAACCTATAATTTATCAAACATTTTAAATATAAAGTAATTATACATTTCCTGTCCCCTGCTGTCACTTTCTTCAGGATGTTTGCTTTTTTATTTAAACCATTACCATATTCTATTACACCAATTGTAACACACACACACACACACACACACACACACATATATATATTAGGGGCAACGCTGCCCCACACTTCTAGCTACAAGCCTTTTTCTTTACAAATGGCAGAGGAAATCATCTCCGCCTCAGATGGTCATAGGGCAAACTCAATCATGTGATGGTGTTATAATAACTTATAGCAGCTGTTCAATAATCACAAGTCCTGTGGTCAGATTAGATTGACAGTGACAACATTTGTAAATATTGCCTGGTGTTAATGTTTAATGCTTGCCCATTCTTGTCCGCATTCAACTAAACTTTTACAAATAAGGTAGCTGGAAAGTAAAATATACTGGTTGCTTACAGTATATGACTGATATACAGTTTGTCTTTAATAAGACTGGTGTTGTGTAAGAACACACAAATTCTGTGAATTATCTGCAAAGTTTTCTGCATTCTCTTGGCATGAAAACCCCCAGACCTGTGAGGATAATGTGGTTCATTGCGAAGAGAAGAGGCTCAGGCTTTGTTCTTCCATTTACATGAGAAATGAGGTAAACTCCAGACTTAGATTTAAGCTCGACATTGTAATGGTGAACAGACCTACAGAATGAGATTAACTCTCCCAATCTCTATTCAATGTGCTAGATCTGAAACGACCTTTCCATGACCCTGAAGTGTGAAGGAGTCAAGCACGGCAGGACTTATTTGATGTGTCACCTAGCAGTGAGAATTAGGGAGGCTTTGATTCGGTTTTATCAATTATCTTTGTGAGGGAAAATATTTAATGTTTCGGGAGTGAGGGCGTTGTGTCAGACACTCTACAGTCTGATCCCAAGTGAAATGCCTGAGAAGGTGTAACCATGAGAAAGAAAGAAAAAAAAAGAGAGAAATTCAGGGAAGATGATTAAAAGCTTTTTAGTTATTTATGTGATTAAACTTATTTGGTTGTGACTTCTAAACGGATTTGATGATGTATTGCAAACCCTGGTATGATACAGTGTATCGCCAATGTACTTAACTCTAAATACTCTGTGATGGCTAATTCATCTCATCTAAAAAAAAATAAAAAAATAACATTATGATGCATTGAACACAATTTAAGACATGCATTTATGAGCTTAACTGCTCATGAACTGTTTATCATTGATATTTTATTGTATAAATTTAGCCTATATTTAATGAATTATCATGCCTATTTTTATTATGATTTGGCATATTATTATTCATAATAATACCGGTTGCAGATATACTAAAGCAGTTACGCAGTTTATATGCAGATAAAATCGAGAGCACATCCCTCCTCCAAATAGTAGGATATTAGAGAAGACCTTTATCACGCATCAAAGTTATTCAGAAAAATTGAGGAAGGAGTTGTTTCGCGAGGTCAGGGTTTGGTTGAAATTGAGTGAAATTATGAGCAACCCACCCCCTCACCTAATTTACTATCAATGTAACAACCTCCCCAAACCCCCCCCCCCCCCCCCCCCCCCTCACATCCCACACATCCCTCTCTCTCTCTTCGTTCACTGGTTCTCGTGGAGACCCGGTTGAGAGGACCCTTTCGCTCTATAAAGACGTGATGCAGCTGCCTTTGACATTATACACAGCATTCATATTGCAATAGTTCATTCCTCACTCGCACTTCAAAAGACACGCTCTGCTCTGTGGTTGAATGCGACTGCTTGTGACCGAAAATGATTCAAATAAAGTGGAATGAGTTTGGGTTTTTCATTCATTCAGACCATTTCATGAGTTGTAACCAGACGGACTGAGGGCAGTACAATTGTCTTGAATGACATTGGATTACTTTGTTTCGGAATAGGACTGTTTTTATTTTCAGGGTCGCTACTGACCTGAACGCTTGCTTTTGCGCTTCTCTACACCGCCATCGCTGCTGGTCCGCGCAGCTCGTGTTGCAGGAGCGAAACAGAGCCGGTGAATAGATGGCAGCTTTGACGATACAACGGACTGACAACTTTCTGCACACCTTTTTACAGGTTTGTTAGTAATCATTTTGATACAGATGAGTATAGGCAGTTCTACATATACCGTTAATGGAGTCCTCATAAATGTGTGGCAAGAAGAACTTGCGCAACAACTCATTAATAATTTCAGAGTTCTAAAGCTTGATTTCCCCTGGATTTTCAGTAGGCTATTCACTGTCTGATGCGTTTATAACTAAGAAAACGTAAATTATTGTAAAATCTTAAAGAATGAAAGAATGTTAGGAAGTTGTATTTTGAACAAATAACATGCTATCGTGATCATGTAATTATTGTGATTGATTAGTGATTGATAACGATTTGCGAATATTGTAGTTTACATTAGTTTGCAAACGTCTGTTATCTGATATTCAACAGCAAAAAAAAGTATGACGTGAGAAATAACCTAATTATTTACACTATTAATTAATAGAATTACTGAAATGTAATCATACTTATTGTGAAAGCACTTTGTACAACTTCTGATGTAAAAAGTGAGTTCTGAATGCATTTGATTGATTGACTCTGAAGTTTTAATGAGCTTGGCTCATTAGTGTGAGGTAGTGAATCATGTTCTTTATCCATCTTCTACCAGGACCGGACCCCCAGCTCGTCCCCAGAGGGAGCCCCCAACGCCCTGTCCTTGGCCACCACCTGTAGCCAGGCCTGGCAGGTGGGGGGGGGCGGTTGTGGGCGGCACTGTGGGCTCCACGGTGGGCTCCGATGGTTCCCAGTTTCCCTATGAGGGGTCCGTGAGGGTGGGCGCAGCCTCCGGGATGTTCCAACTGTGGAGCAACGAGGTGGCGGTGGCCCCTAGTTCTAGTCTCAGTGCCTCCAGCATCACTGCAGCTGCGGCCGCCCACCAGGCCATGACGTTAACGGTGCCCAAGGTCAAGTTCTCTGTTGGATGTGGACACAGTCTGCAGTCTGCCCTGGGTCCTCACCCCCACCCCCACGCGCTCCACCATCACCACCACCATCACCACCACCACCACGAGCTGCCCCTGACTCCGCCGGCCGAGCCTCCGTCCGCCTACTCCTTCGAGCTCTCTCCAGTCAAGGTCCTCTCGTCCCAGAGCCAGGGCCCCAACGGGCCGCCCTACTACCCTCAACACAACGCAGTCTCTGTGGGACAGAACTTCCCCAGCTTCCTCCAGAACTCTGTCTCTTCTGCCAGGCACCATCTATCCGGAGGACACCACCACGTGGGGGAGGAGGGCCAGCAGGGGTGGTGGAGCCTCCCCCAGACCACTGGCTACAGCAGCTCCTCCAACCACCCCCACGCCTTCTCCCTGGGCCGGCAGCTGGTCATGGGTCAACAGCCCCAAATCACAGCCCTCCTCCAGGGCACCTCCAAGGGCCTGTTATCCTCCACACGCCGCTGCCGTCGCTGCAAGTGCCCCAACTGCCAGGCCAACGGCGGGGGACTCGAGTTTGGCAAGAAGAGACTGCACATCTGTCATATCCCAGAGTGCGGCAAGGTGTACAAGAAGACGTCTCACCTGAAGGCCCACCTGCGCTGGCATGCCGGGGAGAGGCCGTTCATCTGCAACTGGCTGTTCTGCGGGAAGAGCTTCACCCGCTCCGACGAGCTACAGCGCCACCTCAGAACACACACCGGAGAGAAGAGGTTCGGATGCCAGCAGTGTGGGAAGAGGTTCATGAGGAGCGACCACCTCTCCAAACACGTCAAGACCCACCAGAGTAGGAAGAGCCGGTCCGGTGGGAACACGTCAGGCTCTCTATTGGCCAATATCAAGAGAGAGTAAAGCAGACTATGAGGGCCACATTATAGAGCCAAGAGATTGCAATGTGTGACTGTACTGTAACTAACGGCCACAGACCCTCTGAGAGAGAGTGGAGCGAACCACGAGGACAGACTATACACTCTAGCATATTCTGTTGTCATGACCCTTTCCAGACTGTCTGCAAAACGTTTTTGAGAGGGTATTTCATAACAAGGGAAGCCAAGTGAGTGGCGAGGTTTAGGATTTGTATATGGATACAGAGCATTCACTGTGATGGGCATTTCTAGTTATCACACAAAATGATCTCCCATAGCAATATCAAAGGCACTCTTTCCCCTTAATGATGACATGGTTCCAACAGTGATCATATATCAAAATCCAAGGTATTCATTTGATTTAGATTTCATTTGTAATATTAAAATGTAAATAATTCAGCAAATGTGTGTAACATGCAAATAATCAACTTTCTGCATGTTTCACCTTTTAGAATCTGGAGATGTTTTTGTTAATAAACTGTTAAATACCTGAGGAGGAACATGTATCTGAAATAAGTATACCACACATTGGTTGATTTTAGAAATGTCCTGTTTGGCCAAATGTAAACATTGATCTGACGGTTGATTGGTGGGATCAGTGTTATAATGTTTTATTAATGGATATAAAACATGTTTAGCTCAGTTTTCATCTCTTGTTGAAATTGATTCATGTTATTTCATTATAATGTGAATTGCCATTACTATACTGTAGATACAAACAAACATTTGTAAGACTTTGTAAATAATGTATATATTTATTTCACGCACAACCTTATTCAAGTTAAGACTGCATGTACATTTTAATAAATGTAAATTCCTTGCTAAAGCAAATCCATGTTCTCTGATGTCATTTTCTCATATTTTGTCAGAGTGATAATGTGAGACTCAAATGCTTGCTATGCCTACTTCAACCTAATACTACTATTGTGTGAATTTCAGTATTGTATCATTGAAGTGTGAAGGAATGTTTGGGGGCAGTTTGGGGGGGGGCGTGCGATGGCTGTTTGGGAGCAGTTTGGTGGAGGGGATGGGGGCTGTTTGAGGGCAGTTTAGTGAGTGGGTGGGGGGGGCTGTTCAGGGAGTAGTTTGGTAGGGGGACGGGGGCTGTTTTGGGGCAGTTTGGGGGGGGCTTTTCAGGGGTAGTTGTTTCGCCTTCTGCAATCAAGTTCACAATCATATGGCTTTAATGGCTGTTTACTTTCTCTGAATGGAGGAGATTGAGTCAACAGATGCACTGACCCTCCACTTGACAGGACTTCCCCGTGAATGGGACCCACCGTTGCTCAGACCCCCCTGTTGCTCAGACCACCCCAGTGGTGACAGGAAAGCCCTTTGATTTTTCCCCCTTGTGAAAGTTAATAACCTCTTCATTCCCCCTCTCTAGCTCCCAGCCTCACCCCCTCTCCCCAAGCCTCACCCCCTCTCCCCAAGCCTCACCCCCCCTCTGACCTCTTTCTATCTCCCAGACTCCTCCTCTCCCCAAGCCTCACCCTCTACCCAAGCCTCACCCCCTCTCTGACCTCTTTCTATCTCCCAGACTCCTCCTCTCCCCCAGCCTCACCCTCTCCCCAAGCCTCACCCCCTCTCTGACCTCTTTCTATCTCCCAGACTCCTCCTCTCCCCCAGCCTCACCCTCTCCCCAAGCCTCACCCCCTCTCTCACCTCTTTCTATCTCCCAGACTCCTCCTATCCCCCAGCCTCATCCTCTCCCCAAGCCTCACCCCCTCTCTCACCTCTTTCTATCTCTCAGCCTCCCCCTCTCCCCCAGCCTTACCCTCTCAATTTTAAGGGGCTTTCTCTCCCATTAGCCTCCTCCCAATTGCCCCCAGCCCCTATATTCTACATCACAGCCGTGTTACGATCAACACTTTACCAGAACTACCCTTCATTCAGAAGGAAGCTAGCTAACAGATGCCTAGTCAGTTTCAAATCCAATCAAATTGTATTTGTCACATGCGCCGTGAAATGCTTTCTTCAAAAGCCCTTAGCCCTTAACCAACAATGCAGTTAAAAAAATAGTTAAGAAAATATTTACTAAATATACTAAAGTAAAAAAAGAATAAAAAAGAGGACAAGTACATTAGAGTGTCTAGTTTGAGAAACAGACGCCTCACAAGTCATTAAATAGTACCAGCAAAACACCAGTCTCAACGTCAACAGTGAAGAGGCGACTCTGGGATTCTGGCATTCTAGGCAGAGTTCCTCTGTCCAGTGTCTGTGTTCTTTTGCCCATCTTAGTCTTTTCTTTTTATTGGCCAGCCTGAGATGTGGCTTTTTCTTTGCATCTCTGCCTAGAATGCCAGCATCCCAGAGTCGCCTCTTCACTGTTGACGTTGAGACTGGTGTTTTGCTGGTACTATTTAATGAAGCTGCCAGTTGAGGACTTGTGAGGTGTCTGTTTCTCAAACTAGACACTCTAATGTACTTGTCCTCTTGCTCAGTTGTGCACCGCGTCCTCCCACTCCTCTTTCTATTCTGGTTAGAGCCAGTTTGCGCTGTTCTGTGAAGGGAGTAGTACACAGCGTTGTACAAGATCTTCAGTTTCTTGGCAATTTCTCGCATGGAATAGCCTTCATTTCTCAGAACAAGAATAGACTGACGAGTTTCAGAAGAAAGTCTTTGTTTCTGACCATTTTGAGCCTGTAATCGAACCCACAAATGCTGAACTAGTCTAAAGAAGGCCAGTTTATTGCTTCTTTAATCAGAACAACAGTTTTCAGCTGTGCTAACATAATTGCAAAATAATTCTCTAATGATCAATTAGCTTTTTAAAATGATAAACTTGGATTAGCTAACACAACAGGCCATTGGAACACAGGAGTGATGGTTGCTGATAATGGGCCTCTGAACGCCTATGTATATATTCCATTAAAAATCAGCCTTTCCAGCTACAATAGTCATTTACAACATTAACAATGTCTACACTGTATATCTGATCAATTTGATTATTTTAATGTACAAAAAATTTGCTTTTCTTTCAAAAACAAGGACATTTCTAAGTGACCCCAAACTTTTGAATGGTAGTGTAGGTCCTCGATGTGAGGATGCTTGGCCCCGTATGCACTACCCTCTGAAGCGCCTTACGATCAGATGCCGAGCAGTTGCCATACCAGGCGGTGATGCAACCGGTCAGGATGCTCTCGATGGTGCAGCTAATAGAACATTTTGAGGATCTGGGGAACAATGCCAAATCTTTTCAGTCTCCTAAGGGGGAAAAGGTGTTGTCGTGCCCTCATCACAACTGTTTTGGTGTGTTTGGACCATGATAGTTCTTTGGTGATGTGGACAACAAGGAACTTCAGCCCCGTCAATGTTAATGGGGGCCTGTTTGGCACTCCTTTTCCTATAGTCCATGATCATCTCCTTTGTCTTGCTCACTTTGAGGGAGAAGTTGTGGTCCTGGCACCACACTGCTAGGTCTCTGACCTCCTCCCTATAGGCTGTCTCATCGTTATCGGTGATCAGGCCTAATACTGTTGTGTCATCGGCAAATGTAATGATGGCGTTGGAGTCGTGCTAGGCCACGCAGTCGTGGGTGAACAGGGAGTACAGGAGGAGACTAAGCACGCACCCCTGAGGGACCTCAGTGTTGAGGATCAGCATGGCAGTGTTGTTGCCTACCCTTACCCTGCCTTCATGTCCATATCTATGTCAAGTACCTTGTACCTCTGCACATTGATCTGATACTGGTACTCCCTGTATATAGCTCCACATTGATCTGGTAATCCCTGTATATAGCTCCACATTGATCTGGTACTGGTACTCCCTGTATATAGCTCCACATTGATCTGGTAATCCCTGTATATAGCTCCACATTGATCTGGTACTGGTACTCCCTGTATATAGCTCCACATTGATCTGGTACTGGTACTCCCTGTATATAGCTCCACATTGATCTGGTACTGGTACTCCCTGTATATAGCTCCACATTGATTTGATACTGGTACTCCCTGTATAATGCTCCACATTGATCTGGTACTCCCTGTATATACGTCCACATTGATATGGTACTGGTACTCCCTGTATATAGCTCCACATTGATCTGGTACCCCCTGTATATGGCCTCACATTGATCTGGTACTGGTACTCCCTGTATATAGCTCCACATTGATCTGGTACTGGTACTCACTGTATATAGCTCCACATTGATCTGGTACTGGTACTTCCTGTATATAGCTCCACATTGATCTGGTACTGGTACTCCCTGTATATAGCTCCACATTGGTCTGGTACTGGTACTCACTGTATATAGCTCCACATTGATCTGGTACTGGTACTCACTGTATATAGCTCCACATTGATATGGTACTGGTACTCCCTGTATATAGCTCCACATTGATCTGGTACTGGTACTCCCTGTATTTAGCTCCACATTGATCTGGTACTGGTACTCCCTGCATATAGCTCCATTCTTGTCACGCCCTGGCCATAGAGAGGCTTTTATTCTCTATTTTGGTTAGGCCAGGGTGTGACTAGGATGGGCATTCTAGTTTCTTTATTTCTATGTTTTCTATTTCTTTGTGTTTGGCCGGGTGTGGTTCTCAATCAGAGGCAGCTGTCTATCGTTGTCTCTGATTGAGAACCATACTTAGGTATCCCTTTTTTCCACCTGTCTTTGTGGGAAGTTATCTTTGTTAGCGCCATTATTGCCGAGTTAAGCTTCACGGTCGTTTCTGTATGTTTATTGTTGTTTTATCATTAAAATAAAAGTATGTACACTCACCACGCTGCACCTTGGTCCTCTTCTTTTAACGGCCGTGACAATTCTTGTGTATTTTATTTTATTCCTCTTGTGTTAGTTGCTATTTTATTTGTTATTCTTTTTAACTCTGCATCTAGGGAAAGGTTCGTATTCAAGCATTTCACTGTAAAGTCTACAACAGTTGTATTCGGTGCATATGATAAAATGAGATTTGATTTAACCAACAAACTATCCCCTTTTTGTGCTGACAGGAACTCTCTTTGATTTGAGCCCCTTTTGATTTGAGCCCCCCAGTCCCTATATCACAGATGCCTTATGATGAATATCAACCCCTGTTTACTATCCCACTGACTACCCTTTATTCTGAGGGGAACTAACTGACCAACTAACCCCCTAGGTGATGGGAACTTGCTCTGATTTTGGCCTAATACCCTTTAGTACCCCACCCTCTTCCCCAGCCTCACCCCCTTTACCTCCTCCCTCTCTCCCTCCCAGACCCCATATGTCACAGGCTTGTTACGATCAGGACAAGCCCTGCTTTACTTTACAGCCCAGGATGACCCTTCCTTTATTCTGAATACCAGATATCTGGTGGCCCTTATCCAGGGGTTCTCTGTCTTCAGAGGCTGTATAAAGTCAACTTTTTATTAGTTTAGGCCGGGTATGTGGCACTAGAATTAACAACGTGTGAAATTCCTCCTTGTTATTTCTGTATGAGCAGGGCTAAGTCATCGTTCCTTTTAGATTAGAATAAAGAGACAAACTGAGACTGACATTAATTGTTAAATTCAGATATACACTGAACAAAAATGTATACACAACATGCAACAATTTCTAAGATTTTACTGAGTTAAAGTCAAGTTAAAATCAAACAATTTAAATAAATTCATTAGGCCCTAATCTATGGATTTCACATGGCTGGGAATACAGATATGCATCTGTTGGTCACAGATACCTTTAAAAAAAAAAGGTAGGGACGTGGACCAGAAAAGCAGTCAGTATCTGGTGTGATGCCTGATGCAGCGCGGCACATCTCCTTCTCATAGAGTTGATCAGGCTGTTGAATGTGGAATGTTCTCCCACTCCTCTTCAATATTTTCAACGGATTCGGTTGTAATCCCCATGTATTAATACTCCTGATATATTTCCATATATACTCAGATTATCTCAATGTTAGAGGAATATACCTTCAGAAATTACATAAAAAATAGGCCATTCTTAATTTAAAAGTTCACTTTATTTAATATAATACAACAGATTCTATTCCGTCAAATATGTCATCTTTATAACCCATATTTCCGCTCTTTAGTCTATATTCATTTCAGGAGTGGTATTCCTTCATATTTAAGTCACATGCACAAAATGCTAGATCAATAATTGCCACTGAAATATGACACTCTTCACTGTTTAACTTTACAAACGGCACCCCGTAGTCATTGAGTACTCTGGGTTTGTATGAGATGGTGTTCTGAATTGAAACAGTCATGGTAGGGCTCTCCTCGGTGCTGATATTTGAAATAGATATAGCTAGAGGTGCCATTGGAACTCGAAGCCATTGGTCTTTGGTGCAGAGGTCTTATTAGACTGCCATCTGGATCCGGAAGCCTTATATTGACCTGTACTGGCCATAGAGAGGAATTCACCTATAGCGGACATGCTAGATGTCAGACTCTTCTCTTATTGTCTCTGTTTACAGTCATTTGCTTTGATTAATAAGAGGAAAGGTTGGGCGTTGAAATACACAACATCACAACTACATGTATTTGATGTGTTAAACACAACAGTTGGTAATAATATTGTAGTGGCAATACGAACTGAATTATTTGACGTCTCAAAAACGTCCGTTTTGCCACACATCTCATTTTGATGTGGACAGAGGATGCAGAACTTTTTATCCATAATGTCAACTGACACAATAACCCAAGTAGTTAGCGGTCTCTAAACTGTCTTCCTTTATCTAGAAGCAGAAATGTAAGCCCGAGCCAACAGTATGGTGTGTAGTAGTGTGCAGTAGCAAAAGCCAGCCGAGATGAATAAATACAGCAGAAAGCTGTGGCACATCAACATTGGACTTAACTGACAGACGACTGTGTGACATCTTATTTCATATTTCAACACAACCCATTAATGTCTCCTAGGACGTACCTAGAGGACGTCAAGAAAATATACATTTGAAAAATCAGTTGGTCTCTATCCCCAAGCATTGGCATAGCCATTTCTCTGGCCACATCTTCATAGTCCTGGCTCGATTCCTTCCTCTCCTCCCATCCTCTCCCCATCTCTTATAATCCTCTCCTTTCTCTCTGACGTTTAGCGAAAGGATGGGAGCAAAGGACACAAGGGGAAGACCTCAATTACATACTCCTTGCGTCCTCTCTCTTCTTCTCCTTCTCAAAACTAATTGGATGAGAAAGCCAGAGGTCCCTTCCCTCTGACCATTTCCTCCAATGGGTTTTGAGAAGGAGACGAGGAGAGAGGATGTGAGGAGTATGTAATTGAGAACTTACCAAGGAATCCATCTGTATCTGAATCTGAGGAAAGACTGAGTCTGAGTGATGCCACGCCTGCAGAGTGCCTCCAGGGGGCTCCCTCGCCCCTTTATATTATTGAATATTCAGATCAAACAAGAGCCAGCTTTGGTCAAACAGAGAAAGAGAACATGGGAGTTCTCTCATTCTCGTCTTTTTGAAACACTGCGGCAGGAGCAGAAAAGCTATTTTCTATAACAGATGAATCCAAGCTTCTACATATGTACAGATCAAATGTATTAATCTAGCTGGCATCCCCTCTCTCCTCATTGTCTACTACAGCAACATAGTGTACTGTAGGCCCTGTTTAGTGGAGGAATGATGACATGTTTCGACAATGGCCTGATACAATACAAATAGTTGTCTTTTAAAAGGAGGGATAGAAGAATCCAGCAGTGTGAGAGAGCTGAGAGAAAGAGCCGTTCTGATCGACAGTCCTGTTCTCTTCAGGGTGGAGTCCTTTTATCTGCATGTTGGCACAAGAAGAGCAACCGCCTATCCTGTACACACACACACACGCATTTTACAGACATGCAGTATGTACACAGTTCTCCAGTAACCCATCCCCCCCATGGCATTTTATTTTCCTGTGAATAAATCCCCCAGCCTGTAGATAGACAGTACAATAGATACTGTATAGAGATTCTCCTAACAATAAAACAAGCAAAGTCATCAGTCACCATAATACCTGATGTCCATAGAGTTTTCTCCATACAGTCAGCCATCGCATCATCTGGCTGGGTGCTACACATGTCTTCAACCTTGCATCACATCGCAAAAAAAATGATCTAATGACTGTTTATAATTTCTGCCCATACTGTATATTCCATTAGAATACTGGGATATTTTTCTCATGATGTCAGTGAACCCTCCTGTAACAGTCTGAAAAAGCAGCCTCCATCCAGTCCTTGCTCCATAAAGAGAGTCATCCATCCATCTTTAAAAGGTCCCTAAAGTTAAAATAGCATCAACAGACGTTAGGCCTAGATGAGGTCCTCCTGCTTCTCTCTGCGCTAGCTGTGGAGGTCCATGACCTTCCAGTTTTCCTCCCATCGGTCACGGTTCATAGGTCATCTTCATTGAGCTGGGCCAGGTTGCTGGAGCGCCGGCCAGCCGAGGGACCAGGGATGGATACAGGAGGAGGTCCAGCCTCACCAGGCAGCACTCTGCTACGGCAGCCCTCTCCTGCTCTCTGCTGGGGGAGAGGAGGACACTCAGATTAAAATACGTTTTTACTTGAAATGTTGATAGATTGAATGAAATGTAACCTAAATAACTAGTACTAGGTTAATGTTGTTGTTTTTCTCTTGAACAGATGCATATGCCTTACTATAGCCATTGTGAATAACTCTGGGTAGAAATCTAGATGTCAGAAAATCTGTTCAGGGAAATGTTAAAGAACTAAGATGCTTAGCAAATGAGTCATCATATCAGCAACAGCCATTTGTGGTTTTGTTTTTTCTGTTAACAATATCAGTCACAACAACACAATGCGGAAATTCCACCATGAGAGAGAACAATTAGGCCATTGATAGGCATCTCTGACTTTCGGACTTGCTTCTCTGGGTCAGCCTCTTTCCTGTTTGTTATGTACCCATAGGCCCCATGCGGCCCAGAGTACATACATAGAACAGCAAACCAGCTAGTCAGAACCAATGTTAGTCTGTCGGCACCACTCACTAAGTACAAGCAGCAGAGATGGTCTGTATTAGTGAAGACAGAGGGTTGTGGTCTGAGACACTCAACAGAGGTCAACAACAGGATACCTAGCTAGCTATTGTTCCCCAGTCTGAAAGGAGAGAAGGAGGATGATGATGATGATGATGAGTTGTGGCTAAATAGAGCAATTAGTGTACAGCAACACACCTCCAATCTGTGGTTCTTCATATTGTTTCAGACAAAACACCTCTACAATATTCCCAATGCTCTTTCATTCTGAAGAACAATTCTGTTTTCTGTTTCTGGCCAACAGGGGGAGTAGTAGCCTACCTCTCATTTTGATACAGATTCCTTCTACTTAAATTCCTCCTCTATTCCTGTACAAATCATTCGCGTTTACCGAAGCCTTTCAAATTTTAATGAACGTAAATGAGCGTATAATAATTATAATTATATGAACCATTATTAATTATTTATCTAAATGTTCTTGACATGGGTGATAGATCATGCCTATAAGACATACAATAAAACTAGAAAGCAGATTGAAATGTAGTGATGTGTAAATTATATAATTACATTTCAGCATGCATGCTTTCCATAACAAAGCAGGGGAATAGGTTCTAGGAAAAGTAACCGGCCTGTGTGTGTGTGCGTGCTGCGTATGGTGCGCGCTGTGTGTGTGATGTGTGTGTGTGGTGCGTGCTGTGTATGTGGTGCGTGCTATGTGTGTGGTGCGTGCTGTGTATGTGGTGCGTGCTATGTGTGTGGTGCGTGCTGTGTATGTGGTGCGTGCTATGTGTGTGGTGCGTGCTGTGTATGTGGTGCGTGCTGCGTGTGTGTGGTGCGTGCTGTGTATGTGGTGCGTGCTATGTGTGTGGTGCGTGCTGTGTATGTGGTGCGTGCTATGTGTGTGGTGCGTGCTGTGTATGTGGTGCGTGCTGTGTATGTGGTGCGTGCTGCGTGTGTGTGGTGCGTGCTGTGTATGTGGTGCGTGCTGCGTGTGTGTGGTGCGTGCTGTGTATGTGGTGCGTGCTGCGTGTGTGTGGTGCGTGCTGTGTATGTGGTGCGTGCTATGTGTGTGGTGCGTGCTGTGTATGTGGTGCGTGCTGTGTATGTGGTGCGTGCTGCGTGTGTGTGGTGCGTGCTGTGTATGTGGTGCGTGCTATGTGTGTGGTGCGTGCTGTGTATATGGTGCGTGCTATGTGTGTGGTGCGTGCTGTGTATGTGGTGCGTGCTATGTGTGTGGTGCGTGCTGCGTGTGTGCTGCGTGTGTGTGGTGCATGCTGTGTATGTGGTGCGTGCTATGTGTGTGGTGCGTGCTGCGTGTGTGCTGCGTGTGTGTTTGCATGCGTCCCTGCTAGGGTTGAATAGTTTCCCGGTATTTTACAGAAGTTCCATACCGAGAATAAATAACTTTTCTCCCAGGTAACCTGGCATATGTATTCACACCCTTTGCTATGAAGCCCCTAAATAAGATCTAGTGCAACCAATTACCTTCAGAAGTCACATAATTAGTTAGATTGCACACAGGTGGACATCATTTAAGTGTCGCATGATCTGTCACCTGAACTCAGTATATATACACATCTGTTATGAAAGGCCCCAGAGTCTGCAACACCACTAAGCAAGGGGCACCACAAAGCAAGTGGCACCATGAAGACCAAGGAGCTCTCCAAACAAGTCAGGGACAAAGTTGTGGAGAAGTACAGATCAGGGTTGGGTTATAAAAAATATCTGAAACTTTGAGCATCCCACAGAGCACTATTAAATCGATAGTATAAAGTATATGGCACCACAACAAACCTGCCAAGAGAGGGCCGCCCACCAAAACTCACAGACCAGGCAAGGAGGGTATTAATCAGAGAGGCAACAAAGAAACCAAAGATAACCCTGAAGGAGCTGCAAAGCTCCACAGCGGAGATTGGAGTATTTGTCCATAGAGCCACTTTAAGCCGTACACTCCACAAAGCTGAGCATTACGGAAGAGTGGCCACAAAAAAACTATTGCTTAAAGGAAAAAATAAGCAAATACGTTTGGTTTGCCAAAAGGATTGTTGGAGACGCCCCAAACATATGGAAGAAGGTACTCTGGTCAGATGAGACTAAAATTTAGCTTTTTGGCCATCAAGGAAAACGTTATGTTTGGCGTAAACCCAACACCTCTCATCACCCTGAGAACACCCTCCCCACAGTGAAGCATGGTGGTGGCAGCATCATGCTGTGGGGATGTTTTTCATCGGCAGGGACTGGGAAACTGGTCAGAATTGAAGGAATGATGGATGGCGCTAAATACAGGGAAATTCTTGAGGGAAACCTGTTTCAGTCTTCCAGAGATTTGAGACTGGGACGGAGGTTCACCTTCCAGCAGGACAATGACCCTAAGCATACTGCTAAAGCAACACTCGAGTGGTTTAAGGGGAAACATTTAAATGTCTTGGAATGGCCTGGTCAACGCCCAGACCTCAATCCAATTGAGAAGCTGTGGTATGACTTAAATATTGCTGTACACCAGTGGAACCCATCCAACTTGAAGGAGCTGGAGCAGTTTTGCCTTGAAGAATGGGCAAAGATCCCAGTGGCTAGATGTGCCATGCTTATAGAGACATACTCCAAGAGACTTGCAGCTGTAACTGCTGCAAAAGGTGGCTCTTCAAAGTATTGACTTATTTTTGGGGGGGTGAATAGTTTGCATCTTCAAAGTGGTAGGCATGTTGGGTAAATCTAGTGATACAACCCCCCCCAAAAAAATCTATTTTAATTTGAATTTGAATTCCAGGAAAAATGCCAAGGGGGGTGAATACTTGCGCAAGCCACTGTAATTTGCTAGTTCCGTTTCACGCCATGCTGTTCATAAAAATATTGTTTTATAATTTACTGGTTTCTCGCAGTTATTTATCCTGAGAAAAGGGAGTGATTTTGTCCGGTAAATCCCGGTGACCGGGTTATACAAACCCTAGTCCGTGCATGTGCACATATGTGTGTGTGTGCGCATGCATCTGTGGGCTTGCATGTGTTTGTGTGTGTGTGTACGTGCGTAGACCTGTGTGCTATACAGCCCGTTGGACACAGCTTGGCACTGCAGGGGGGTTTGGGTCCTGGAGTAGTGAGACAGGCCAGACTGGTCGGTGAAGGCTAGCTGGATGTGAGACTGAGAGGCTGTTGTCTGGGAGTTCCTACTGACCAGAGGAGACTGCAAACACACACACAAGACCACACACAACACAACTAAACATCAGATACTGAGAGCTGAGAGCAAACTAATTATTGTTCATCTTTATTGTTACATGAAAAAAGTTTGTCATGAGATCTCAGATTATTTCAGATTTTCAGATGAGGATATTAATTAAAGGATTCCCGATCTAGACATGTAGGGTGGATGTTGTGGTCTATGTAATGTAGTCTATAGTGTGGATGTTGTGGTCTATGTAATGTAGTCTATAGTGTGGATGTTGTGGTCTATGTAATGCAGTCTATAGTGTGGATTTTGTGATCTACGTAATGTAGTCTATAGTGTGGATGTTGTGGTCTATGTAATGTAGTCTATAGTGTGGATGTTGTGGTCTACGTAATGTAGTCTATAGTGTGGATGTTGTGGTCTATGTAATGTAGTCTATAGTGTGGATGTTGTGGTCTATGTAATGTAGTCTATAGTGTGGATGTTGTGATCTACGTAATGTAGTCTATAGTGTGGATGTTGTGATCTACGTAATGTAGTCTATAGTGTGGATTTTGTGATCTACGTAATGTAGTCTATAGTGTGGATGTTGTGGTCTATGTAATGCAGTCTATAGTGTGGATGTTGTGGTCTATGTAATGTAGTCTATAGTGTGGATGTTGTGGTCTACGTAATGTAGTCTATAGTGTGGATGTTGTGGTCTATGTAATGTAGTCTATAGTGTGGATGTTGTGGTCTATGTAATGTAGTCTATAGTGTGGATGTTGTGGTCTATGTAATGTAGTCTATAGTGTGGATGTTGTGGTCTACGTAATGTAGTCTATAGTGTGGATGTTGTGGTCTATGTAATGTAGTCTATAGTGTGGATGTTGTGGTCTATGTAATGTAGTCTATAGTGTGGATGTTGTGGTCTATGTAATGTAGTCTATAGTGTGGATGTTGTGGTCTACGTAATGTAGTCTATAGTGTGGATGTTGTGGTCTACGTAATGTAGTCTATAGTGTGGATGTTGTGGTCTACGTAATGTAGTCTATAGTGTGGATGTTGTGGTCTATGTAATGTAGTCTATAGTGTGGATGTTGTGGTCTATGTAATGTAGTCTATAGTGTGGATGTTGTGGTCTACGTAATGTAGTCTATAGTGTGGATGTTGTGGTCTACGTAATGTAGTCTATAGTGTGGATGTTGTGGTCTATGTAATGTAGTCTATAGTGTGGATGTTGTGATCTATGTAATGTAGTCTATAGTGTGGATGTTGTGGTCTATGTAATGTAGTCTATAGTGTGGATGTTGTGGTCTATGTAATGTAGTCTATAGTGTGGATGTTGTGGTCTATGTAATGTAGTCTATAGTGTGGATGTTGTGGTCTATGTAATGTAGTCTATAGTGTGGATGTTGTGGTCTATGTAATGTAGTCTATAGTGTGGATGTTGTGGTTTATGTAATGTAGTCTATAGTGTGGATGTTGTGGTCTATGTAATGTAGTCTATAGTGTGGATGTTGTGATCTACGTAATGTAGTCTATAGTGTGGATGTTGTGATCTACGTAATGTAGTCTATAGTGTGGATGTTGTGGTCTATGTAATGTAGTCTATAGTGTGGATGTTGTGATCTACGTAATGTAGTCTATAGTGTGGATGTTGTGGTCTACGTAATGTAGTCTGTAGTGTGGATGTTGTGGTCTATGTAATGTAGTCTATAGTGTGGATGTTGTGGTCTATGTAATGTAGTCTATAGTGTGGATGTTGTGGTCTACGTAATGTAGTCTATAGTGTGGATGTTGTGGTCTACGTAATGTAGTCTGTAGTGTGGATGTTGTGGTCTATGTAATGTAGTCTATAGTGTGGATGTTGTGGTCTATGTAATGTAGTCTATAGTGTGGATGTTGTGGTCTATGTAATGTAGTCTATAGTGTGGATGCTGTGGTCTATGTAATGTAGTCTATAGTGTGGATGCTGTGGTCTATGTAATGTAGTCTATAGTGTGGATGTTGTGATCTACGTAATGTAGTCTATAGTGTGGATGTTGTGGTCTACGTAATGTAGTCTATAGTGTGGATGTTGTGGTCTATGTAATGTAGTCTATAGTGTGGATGTTGTGGTCTATGTAATGTAGTCTATAGTGTGGATGTTGTGGTCTATGTAATGTAGTCTGTAGTGTGGATGTTGTGGTCTATGTAATGTAGTCTATAGTGTGGATGTTGTGATCTACGTAATGTAGTCTATAGTGTGGATGTTGTGGTCTATGTAATGTAGTCTATAGTGTGGATGTGGCCAGAGCCCATTCCAGTACAGCGAACTAAACGGGGACGGCAGCGTCTCCTTATTTTTGGTCAAACAGAAGCAATGTGTCTGACAGCTGTAGGTCACTGGTGTGTGTGTGTGTGTGTGTGTGTGTGTGTGTGTGTGTGTGTGTGTGTGTGTGTGTGTGTGTGTGTGTGTGTGTGTGTGTGTGTGTGTGTGTGTGTGTGTGTGTGTGTGTGTGTGTGTGTGTGTGTGTGTGTGACTGGACCCCTTACAGCTGGCAATGTGTGTGACCCTAACTCCCGGGGTGTGTGTCTGTGTGTACAGTTTGAATGTGTGACCTTACCTCCTGGGGTGTGTTTGTTTCGCCAGGTCTCTGGGGGCAGGTTCCCCCCTGGCTGGGCAGGTAGAGGATGGGGAGGGAGGTGTTGTACGACAGGAGGCAGGGCAGGCGCTGGCGGTCGATGGAGGCTGAAGAGTGGGGGCGCAGGGGGCCGCTGGCCGCAGACAGGGGGGCTCTCATGCTCCGGCCCAGGCTGTTGGACTTGCTGTTACTCTCCCTCCGCTGGTACTCAATGGGAGACTGGAGGGCTGGATGAATGAATGGTAGAAGACGGAGAGAGAGGACTTAAACTAGGCACCTTTTTTATTTTTAGTGTTTTTTTATGGTCAATTTATTAGTATTGGTAATTGTAGTTTCATGGCTTGTGTAAGTCGACTTGATACTGAACTGCTTTTGGCTAACATTACTGCTCAGCAGAGGTGTGGACTCAAGTCACATGACTTGGGCTCTAGTCAGACTCGTGTCACAAATATGGTGACTTGCAACTCGACTTTGACTTTAACACCAATGACTCGTGACTTAACTTGGACTTGAGCCTTTTGACTCGAACTGACTTGATACCCTCCCCAAGGCCAAATATTAAAAATGACGCTATTAAAAAAAGTGTGCAGCGCATCAACCCTTCATTTAACGGATTACAGTTTGAATCGGACAGCAGCCAATCAAATTGTGCCAGCTGAGAAAATGTTGCGCTTGGCAGTGCAGAGGAACGCCGGTGGGTGAATTCAGACGGAGCCCTTGGAAAGATGATACCCTAAATTATTATTTTCGGATATAAAGACTATGTTGCAGTCAACTCCAAAACCAAAGTCCATAATAAAATAAATGTGGGTACAAGAACCCGTTGCACACCAATCCATAAAACAATCTCTGACAAGGACATGAGAGGAAACAGAGGGTAAAATACACAACATATAATGAATGGGATTGGAACCAGGTGTGTAAGAAGACCAGACAAAACCAATGGAAAATGAAACATAGATCAATGATGGCTAGAAGAACGGTGACGTCGATCGCCGAGCACCGCCCGAACAAGGAGAGGCATCGACTTTGGTAGAAGTCGTGACATGAGGGCTAAGACTTGAGACTTACTTGTGACTTGTAAAACAATGACTTGGTCCCACTGCTCAGTGCTTACATTGCATAAGTGGCAAGAAAGCTGAAAGGTCTAAACATCAGATGTGTGACTGGTAAAGGTTTGTTTTGCCATCAGTTTGTCTCCAATCGGACCATTTGAGGAAGTTGAGCTTAAGCCAAAGGGCCAGACATGAGTAACTTGTAAGTGGTTGTTTACTGTTTGGTTTTGTCTATCTGGGTCTGCAGCCCTAGCATTGAGCACTTTGGCAGCATGGAGTCTAGATATGAATCCTGAAAGTAAAGCTGTTGTGTTTTTCTATCCTACCATTGAGGAAGTTCTTCTGGGTCTCCAGGATCTGTCCCACATCATCGACCCAGGCCCTGCAGACCTCTGGGGAGGTGGTCTGCAGCACATAGCGTACCACGCTCCCATCAGTTCCCCGTGACGTCAGCACCAGGCAGTCCGCCTCCACTGGAACCTCCACCCCCAGACAGCTCACCTGGAACACACAGCAGGTGTATGCAGTAGAGTGGCACAATTCTGGTTACTTAACCACAACTCCCAGCTTTTCCAGAAATCCTGGTTGGAAGATTTTCTGGAATAAGGAAGGAATCCGTGAATCCTCCAACCAGAATTTCTGGAAAACCTGTGAACGTTACTGATGGGATTAATAGAGTTGACACGATTACCTATTCCAATCATATTTGTTCTACGTGATGCATATCTATCTGAACATTCCTGTAATGTTCCATCCACCTGGAACAGACCACATCTGACCTCCATCTGGTGGAGGAGAGCAAGTCATTAAATACCTCACCAACACTGAACAAAGACCAGACACAGATGCTTCAGAGACTTCCAAGAACACTCACAACCCTGTCCATGTGTCTCGGACTGCTGGTGGTTATGTAATTGGTACTGTCATGACGTTGGCCTGGGAGTAGGTTTATGACAGTCATAAATACCTCTTTCCCCCCTCCCCCATTCCTCTTCCCTACTGATGTGACATAAGAAAACCCCTTGGTTAACATAGAGATTCTGGGAACATCAGAAGTTGGGGGGAAATGAACTATATTCTGGTAATCCGACCAACTGAACATATGCGGTGGTACTTAAGGTATATTATGTCAGTTCGGTTGCCCTCTGACACATTCTCATCAATGATAGAATGACATAAACTCTACTGTGGAAAGTCTAAACATCAGAGGTATCGGATTCACATGGAATTGTTGTTTAATTCAAATGTTTGAATATTAAATTATTTGTGAAGAAATGAAATGTAATTTTAGCTTCCAAATGAGAGATTTGGGTTTTCATAAGTTTGGGCCTCTGTTCAACCAGGGGCCCGCCCCTGTGAAGAGACATGGGTTACAAACTTTTCAGACACACCCCTCTCCCTCCACTATATAAGCCATTGACAAAAATATAACTTCCTGTTCCGGGTACATTAGGATGACGATCCGATGTCAGAATGGTTCAGATAATAACTACAGAACTAAGCCAACATCAGCATGAACTTTGGTTGTAAATGGTATGAACTTTGAACTCGTATTCACTACAGAAGTGATACCTCCTAGCCGTTGAGTTAGCAACAGCTGCTACAAACGCAGGTTAGGAGGGACAGTCCGAGTATCCCGTCTACTACACAACGACGTTACTCCAACGTATCCAGTGACCACCAGAGACATTCTTCAAAGGACAGAGGACTCGGTTTGGCGATACGGTCTTCCATCTACCACCAACCTACTGAAGCGCAGCTCAGAGTAAATATTTATTGCATTTTCCTTTTCCAAATGGGCGGTAATTTAGAATGCATAAGATACTGTATTTACGATAGCACAGCTTCGCCCATGTTCCAGTCTCCCGCTCTTTCACTAAAATCCCGCCCCTTTTCTTTGTGTAACAAGCTGTCATATCTGTTCCGCCCGCCAGGGACGTTTTCCTTTATGACGGCAATTTGTAATCAAGTTATGATTTAATTGTGTATGTGTGATTCTGTGTGATTAGTTAGTTATTTAGTAAATAAATAATTAAACCCAATTTTGTATTGCTGATTCAACTTGTTAGCCAGGATTCTTGCAGATAAACAAGAATTTACAACTTTCAGATGAGACTGAAGTAAGATGACGATTGATG
Source organism: Salvelinus namaycush (assembly GCF_016432855.1). Lineage (NCBI taxonomy): Eukaryota > Metazoa > Chordata > Actinopteri > Salmoniformes > Salmonidae > Salvelinus > Salvelinus namaycush. Next base: position 7,255,870 of record NC_052320.1, on the reverse strand, counting down.
TTGACTGCTATTGACGTAAAATATTACTAAATCTTTAAGAGTTTATTCGGAAGATAACAGCTCTATAAATATTATTTTGTGGTGTCCCTCTCTAGTTAATTACATTTACATGATTAGTTCAATCAGGTAATATTAATTACGGAGAAATTATTTTATAGAATAGTATGTCATAGCAATTAATCTGGCATAGCCAAAGACACGACAGTACACAGCGTTAGATTTGGACAACCATTTTGTTTGTTTACACTGACTGGTTATGCCAGTGTAGCTAATAACGGTCACATTTGATTGTTTTGTTTCTAACTTTATTTGAAGTTTCTGCATTCAATCTAATCTGAAATTAAATAAGAGAATAGAAGAAGAATTAGAAGAAGAGAAGAGACCCACCTTGATGCTGCTCTTGAAGGTGTAACCAGGAAGTGAGAACCCTTTCTTCCTGTCGATTGGCTCGCTGAAGATGACCAGCTGTTCGAACAGGAAGACCCGCCTCTCCTTGGCTCGGGACAGAAAGCTGCTGTCCTGTTCCATCACTGTGAAGGTGTCCTGCTGGAGCAGCTTCCCCTGCGCTGTGATCTTACCCTGGGGACGAAAGGACGGATGGAGGGAGAGATGGAGAGAAGAGACACAGGATGAATAGAGGACAGAGATTTACTATATGGCTTGCAGCGGACCTCTGCTTGAGCCCCCGGCCAGTGACTTGATGTTTTCCAGAATTAGCAGACCTGATTCAAATGATCACCTAATCACTAAACCCCTCATTAGTTGAATGAACAGTTCTAGTTCTGGAATACATCAAATAAATTGACTGGCTGGGCCTGGAGTTACTTCAGAAGAGGTTTGGGAAACACTGGCTTACAGTGCAGTACATCAATTGTGATAACTATTTTAATAAAGAGAGACCTAGGGCTTGATTCAATTTGTGCCACGGAAGTTCATCACTATAGAAATGTGAAGATCATTTCCAATTGAGCTGACATACGCAGCGTTTAACGTGTCCGCAGTCTTGGCCAACGCAGGAACATCGCGTTTACATTTCAATGGAGCTGAAGTTCCACGATACAGATTAAACTGAGCCCTAAATTCCAACGTCTTACCTCAAAGCCCTGCAAGCGTCCCACGTTCATCATGTCATTGCAGCGTTTGGGCACAAAGCACATCACCTCTACCGCTTTCTGTGTATGTGTATGTGTGTGGTTGTGTGTGTGTGTGTGAGAGAGAGAGAGAGAGAGATCCTTAAAACTAGCAAATCTTGAATACAGGTTGTTTGACTAGAGAGAACAAAATAACACAGAGCCTCACATGCTCTAGTAGTTGTCTGTTCCTAGGGAACTAGTAGCTGTAGATGCATGGTAGAAACTGGTAATAACAGCATGATCTGTATCAGAGCAACACCCACCTCCAGCTCTTCTGTGTCCATCCCAGCTTTGGTGTAATACTTGAGGAAGTCCTGTTCACATAAACGCAGCATGGACAGTTCCAGTCAATGTAAGGTGAGGACATCTGGAAGATGCTTTCTTAGTTTCTTAGATCAATTTGAATACCAGAGAGAGTACAAGCTTGGCACTAGGTGATAGTTGTATGACCATGTTCATTTCCCCAGTATCCGTGCTTTAGAGATGTGGACGATGACTATGTCGTGTCTCCTCTCTAACGCCCAGGAAGTTACAATTCAAACTCCCATGACACAGCTCTGCAAGTGTTATGTCAAAATACTTTTGTTACGCACCAAATATGGTGTTTCACTGAGCAATTATCTTCATATACTCCTGTTACGGGCCAGTATTTACTTACAGAAGAGGTCAAAATAAAAATGTAGAAGCAAAAATGACTCGTTGTAATTCTGTGTTTGTGTGTCTTTGTATGTCTGTGTCTGTGTCATTGTGTGTGTGTCTGTGTCTGTGTCTGTGTGTATGTGTCTGTGCGTGCCTGGACTTCTGTGCGTGTCTGCGCGTGCATGCATGTACTGTATATCTGTCTGTGTGTGTATGTCTACATGTGTGTGCGTTTGTGTGTGTGTCTACATGCGTGCCTGCACGCGCGCATGCATGTACGTGCTTGTGTGTCTACAAGCGTGTCTATGTGTGTGTGTCTGCGTGCGTGTGTGCGCATGCCTGCGTGTGTGCGTATACTGTACGTGTGTGTCACCTTGAGCAGCAGCTGGTACTTCATGATCCTCTGGACTGGTTTGATCAGCAGGTCGTTGAGTTGTAGTCTGTGACCCAGATGTTGTCTCAGTTCCTGATAGGGCCAACACACAAAGGGTGGATGGGGGTGTTGGGGGGATGGTGCAACTCAATATTAGGACGCTGTTCTTAATGTTTTGTTCATTCAGTGTTTATCAATATGATATACCTCAAAATGTCATTAATACGACCAACCATAACATTGAATTCCTACAACATCCAATATGGCATAATTACATAGTGTATAATATGCCATGGATTGGGACACACACACAGACATGTTCTCAAGCATGTATTATTAATATGACCTGTCTTCATGTGACATACAGACTCATTACCACAACCACCCATCAATGTGACATGTTATTACCTTCACATGACCACATCAACAAAGCACAGCATTATTCCCACGTGACATATTACGTTACTAAAACCAAGCCTGTCATTACCACAACCACCCATCAATGTGACATGTTATTACCTTCACATGACCACATCAACAAAGCACAGCATTATTCCCACGTGACATATTACGTTACTAAAACCAAGCCTGTCATTACCACAACCACCCATCAATGTGACATGTTATTACCTTCACATGACCACATCAACAAAGCACAGCATTATTCCCACGTGACATATTACGTTACTAAAACCAAACCTGTCATTACCACAACCACCCATCAATGTGACATGTTATTACCTTCACATGACCACATCAACAAAGCACAGCATTATTCCCACGTGACATATTACGTTACTAAAACCAAACCTGTCATTACCACAATAGGAAATAACATTCCAGCAAAAGGAGTCTAATGAAACTGAATTGTATTTTCCGAACGAGAGTTTCAGTAAGATAACAGTGATGTATGGTGGACTTAGCTGTGCGTTTGCTAAGAGATACTAACCTGGAAGTAGGTCTCGATGTACTCAGAGACAATGTGTTCCGACTTGGGTTTATTCTGACAATAAACCACGTACATGTGGAGACGCCTCTCCTGTAATACAAACATACGCACAGACAGTCAACCTTATAGCAATTTAACATATCAGAAAATAAACAGTACAGTACAGTACAGTACACAGTATAACTGCTTTGAACATATTGAACTAGATTCAAAATATTATCAAAACAAAAGTTTATTGTGTTGCAAAACTTTGATTTTGACCTGAGGGGTTCAAGCCCTGATTTCTGATTGGCTGAAAGCCATGGTATATCACGGGTATGACAAAGCATGTATTTTTACTGCTCTAATTATGTTGGTAACCAGTTTATGATAGCAATAAGGCTCCTCCAGAGTTTGTGATTAATGGCTGCGTTGTTTCGTGCCTAAGAACAGCCCTTAGCCGTTGTATATTGGCCATATACCACACCCCCTCTGGCCTTATTGCTTCAGTATACAACGCAGTTAACAATAGCTTTAGATTCTAAATAGGCCCACAAAGTAGTGTGAAACACTGCTGTAAGAGCTTAAGGATTCATCCCACGAGGAGGTTACGAAACCAAGGGTTTGCAAAATGAGGGGGTTACAAAACCAAGGGTTTGCAAAATGAGGGGGTTACGAAACCAAGGGTTTGCAAAATGAGGGGGTTACAAAACCAAGGGTTTGCAAAATGAGGGGGTTACGAAACCAAGGGTTTGCAAAATGAGGGGGTTACAAAACCAAGGGTTTGCAAAATGAGGAGGTTACAAAACCAAGGGTTTGCAAAATGAGGAGGTTACAAAACCAAGGGTTTGCAAAATGAGGAGGTTACAAAACCAAGGGTTTGCAAAATGAGGAGGTTACAAAACCAAGGGTTTGCAAAATGAGGAGGTTACAAAACCAAGGGTTTGCAAAATGAGGGGGTTACAAAACCAAGGGTTTGCAAAATGAGGGGGTTACAAAACCAAGGGTTTGCAAAATGAGGGGGTTACAAAACCAAGGGTTTGCAAAATGAGGAGGTTACAAAACCAAGGGTTTGCAAAATGAGGGGGTTACAAAACCAAGGGTTTGCAAAATGAGGAGGTTACAAAACCAAGGGTTTGCAAAATGAGGAGGTTACAAAACCAAGGGTTTGCAAAATGAGGGGGTTACAAAACCAAGGGTTTGCAAAATGAGGGGGTTACAAAACCAAGGGTTTGCAAAATGAGGAGGTTACAAAACCAAGGGTTTGCAAAATGAGGAGGTTACAAAACCAAGGGTTTGCAAAATGAGGAGGTTACAAAACCAAGGGTTTGCAAAATGAGGGGGTTACAAAACCAAGGGTTTGCAAAATGAGGGGGTTACAAAACCAAGGGTTTGCAAAATGAGGAGGTTACAAAACCAAGGTTTTGCAAAATGAGGAGGTTACAAAACCAAGGGTTTGCAAAATGAGGGGGTTACAAAACCAAGGGTTTGCAAAATGAGGGGGTTACAAAACCAAGGGCTTGCAAAACGAGGGGGTTACAAAATGGAAGGTAACAAAACTTCAGGAATCGACCTTATTAGACAAAACGTATCTCTCTTTTAGCACAAATTAATATGTCTGTTTGACGGGCGAAAATGTATCTGGAATCTACAAAGATCAATGTGTGATGATGTCTTTCTCTGAGCCATTGCCCATTAAAAGGAAGGAACAGAACAAAGAAACAATTATTTGTCTTTAAGCGAAACTGAAGTTGCCCCTCTCTCTTTCTCACATACTCTCTCTCCCTTCTCTCTCTTTCTCTCTCCCTCTATTTCTCTCACATACTCTCTCTCCCTTCTCTCTCTTTCTCTCTCCCTTTATTTCTCTCACATACTCTCTCTTTCTCTCTCCCTTCTCTCTCCTCCTCTGGTCCAGTCTAGTGTGACTAATTGTCAGATGAAAGAAGAGCAGCTGTGGTAAACCTGGGAGTGGTAATGTGTGTGTGTGTGTGTGTGTGTGTGTGTGTGTGTGTGTGTGTGTGTGTGTGTGTGTGTGTGTGTGTGTGTGTGTGTGTGTGTGTGTGTGTGTGTGTGTGTGTGTGTGTGTGTGTGTGTAAGCAGTAATGGAGTTACCTGTGAATGAACATATGTATAATGTACCCACAATGCTGTCCTGCTATCCTCCACGTAACCAGAGCCTTTGACAGCAGAGCAACCTAACTCTACCTTCGACCTAGCACTTCTTCTGAAGCTCTGCATCCTGGAGACCAGACCAGGTAGGGGAATTACAGGATGTCTATGGGCCAGGGGGCTAGGAGGCTGTGAGGATGAAACACTGCAGTCAATGTGTTGTTGTGAACAGATCAGTACTGTATGGCGAGGGCAAGCTCTGGTAGTGTCAGCGATAGAAATCAGCTGTTTTCTTTGAGTGTGAGTGTGAGTGTGGGCGGCAGGTAGCCTAGCTGTTAAGAGCGTTGAATCAGTCACCTAAAGGTTGCTGGTTTGAATCCCCGAGCAGAATAGGTGAAAAATCTGTTGATGTGCCCTTGAGCAAGGCACTTAACCCTAATTGCTCCTGTAAGTCACTCTGGATAAGAGTGTCTGCTTAATGACTCAAATGTAAATTAAAAAAAATGTGTCGGGGGGTCAAAATGCTCTAAATATGTGGTTGCTTCAAGATGTGTATTTACGGTCTTGTTGGTATACTGAACAAAATTATAAACGCAATGATTTTACTGAGCTACAGTTTATACAGACAAATCAGTCAATTGAAATAAATTCATTAGGCCCTAATCTATGGATTTCACATGACTGGGAATACAGATATGCATCTGTTACTGTAGTCACAGATACATAAAAAGAGGGGCGTGGATCAGAAAACCAGTCAGTGTCTGGTGTGACCACCATTTGCCTCATGCAACGCGACACATCTCCTTCACATAGAGTTGATCAGGCTGTTGATGGTGGCCTGTGGAATTTTGTCCCACTCCTCTTCAAATGGCTTTGCAAAGTTGCTGGATATTGGCGCCAACTGGAACACGCTGTCGTACACTTCGATTCAGAGCATCCCAAACATGCTCAATGGGTGACATGTCTGGTGAGTATGCAGGTGTAACGATTGTTGTTGGAAGGATGGTCGGACCAAGATGCAGCGTGGGGTAGGTTAATCATTTTTTATTTAAGATAACCGGCACAAAACAAGAAAGAGTAACAAACGAAACGTACAGCCTTGTAGGGCTAAAAAACAACAATACAAAATCAAGATCCCACAAACAACAGGTGGAAAAAGGCTGTCTAAATATGATCCCCAATCAGAGACAACGATAGACAGCTGCCTCTGATTGGGAACCATACCAGGCAACCATAGAAATACACAAACTAGAGTACCCACCCTAGTCACACCCTGACCTAACCAAAATAGAGAATAAAAAGGCTCTAAGGTCAGGGCGTGACAGCAGGTCATGAAAGAAATGGGACATTTTCAGCTTCGAGGAATTGTGTACAGATCCTTGCTAAATGGGGCTGTGCATGATCATGTTGAAACATAAGGGGATGACAGCGGATGAATGGCCTGACAATGGGCCTCAGGATCTCGTCACGGTATCTCTGTGCATTCAAATCGTCAACAGTTCAAATGCAATTGTGTTTGTTGTCCGTAGCTTATGCCTGCTCTGCTCATACCATAACTCCACTGCCACCATGGGGCACTCGATTCACAACATTGACATCAGCAAACCGCTCGCCCACACAACCCATACACGTGGTGTGTGGTTGTGATGCCGGTCGGACGTACTGCAGAATTCTCTAAAACGACGTTGGAGGCGGTTTATGGTAGATAAATTAACATTCAATTCTCTGGCAACAGCTCTGGTGGACATTCCAGTCAGCATACCAATTGCACAAACTTGAGACGTCTCTGGCATTGTGTTGTGAGACAAAACTGCACATTTTAGAGTGGCCTTTTAATGTCCCCAGCACAAGGTGCACCGGTGTAATGATAATGCTGTTTAATCATCTTCTTGATATGCCACACATGTCAGGTGGATGGATTATCTTGGCAAAGGAGAAATGCTCACTAACAGGGATGTAAACAAATTTGTACACAAGACCAGAGAAATAAGCTTTTTGTGTGTATGGAACATTTCTGGGATCTTTAATTTCAGCTCATGAAACATGGGACCAATACTTTACCTGTTGCGTTTATATTTTTGATCAGTATATTTGGGACCGCTCAGTAAAAAAATCTCTGTTGATCAGCAGCTTATCGACCAGATACAGTACATGGGCAGATATAGTCATCTTGAGGGCCGGAGGAAAATAGCCACCATATCAAAGAGTCTAGTCAAGTGTTTATTATTCATGTGGCTTTTTTCTGCTTGCTTCTTCAAACTGCAGCTGTTTTTCTCCACATGCTTCCTGACCGCTCGGTCGAGCTACACACACACTTCCTGACTGACCGGTTCTGTCTGGGCTGGTCAAGATGCTAGCCAGCCTGTCTGTGGCTAGGAAAACACAGGCAGGTCTGAAATCCTTGGTATCAACAACAAGGAAGTGGAGGGGGAAACGTGTGTGTGTGTGTGTTTGTGTGAGGGTGCGAGTGAGGGGGCGAATGTTAGCAGCTGAAATACAGAGATGTGTTGGTGGATAAATAGGAGCTTTTCATGTGTTTTCCTTACAGCGTTATACCTCAACAGACACCAAATGGACACAGGATACACCTGTATCTGTGTGTGTCCATGTGCGTGTCCGTGTGTGTCCATGTGTGTAGACTCACATGCTTTATGAAAAGTTGGGCCAGTCTCTCTGGTTCTGCTATACATTTCTCCAGCTCGCCCATGAAGTAGCTAGAGAGAGAGAGACAGGTTACAAACATCATGCGCACACACACAAAGACACACACCACGTGCACACACACACACACACACACACACACTGTACAGTATCTCCGATACTCACTCTTTATGCCAGTCGAAAATTTGATGAATATTTCCGAACACGATCTTGTCTTTTCCCTTCATGTCGTCTGGTATACCTTTAGTAGTCATAGTGACCATGTAGCCCTGTACAGGAAACATACAGCCAACCTCAGATCTCATATCCTGTACTTACTGACTGGGATTCAAGCCCAGGTCTCCTGCACACAACAAGACTATGTTAACCTGTTGAGCTAAAGTCTATGTATTAACGCCACATATACTGTACATACCTACTTACCTGGAAAACAACTATTTCTGACTTGGAAAAGCTTTCCAAACATAGGCATGTCGCTATTATGTTGCTATAACATCACTGGGCCAAAAATAACTTTCGGAAGTCTTCAATTTCTTCACCTAGAATATATCAAACTCTGTCAGACTATACTAATATATATATTAATAAAATCAAACCCAATAAAATAAATGTCTGTTTTTGGAGCCAGACCAAGCTGTGTTGAAAGAAACTGAAGGTGTTGCGTTGACAAGGATTTCCAGGCCAAATCATTGAATAAATGGGTGTCGGTTCTTCTTCTGCCTTGGTTGATACAAAAGTTTCAAACTCCAGCAGTGAAACGGTGGTTTCTTCTGCCGCTGTTGATATCACTGTCCCTGGAAATGGTTCTAATACTGTATTCTCACCTCTACTATGCGCCCCAGGTCTTCCACATACAGTTTCTCTGTCTCTAGGAGTTCCTTCAGTACGTACCTGGACAGAGAGACGATACTGACTGTTGGTCATCCCCATCAATACAAAGTCTTTCCAAACAGTCTTGTCTGTTTAAAGGGGCAATCTGCAGTTGTTACATCCATTTTTGGACTTTTAAAATAACTATATGTACAGTTGAAGAAGTTTACATACACTTGGAGTCATTAAAACTCGCTTTTCAACCACTCCACAAATTTCTTGTTAACAAACTATTGTACAACTTTGGAAGTATGCTAGGGGTCATTGTCCATTTGGAAGACCCATTTCCAACCAAGCTTTAACTTCCTGACTGATGTCTTGAGATGTTGCTTCAATATATCCACATAATTTTCATTCCTCATGATAGCCATCTATTTTGTGAAGTGCACCAGTCCCTCCTGCAGCAAAACACCCCCACAGCATGACGCTGCCACCCCCGTGCTTCACGGTTGGGATGGTGTTCTTCGGTTTGCAAGCATGGTCATTATGGCCAAACAGTTCTATTTTTGTTTCATCAGACCAATCAGAGGACATTTCATCAAGAAGTAAAATCTTTGTCCCCATGTGCAGTTGCAAACCGTAGTCTGGATATTTTATGGCGGTTTTGGAGCAGTGGCTTCTTCCTTGCTGAGCAGCCTTTCAGGTTATGTCTATATTGGACTCGTTTAACTGTGGATGTAGATACTTTTGTACCTGTTTCCTCCAGCATCTTCACAATGTCCTTTGACGTTGTTCTGGGATTGATTCACACTTTTCGCACCAAAGTACGTCCATCTCTAGGAGACAGAACAAGTTTCCTTCCTGAGAGGTATGACGGCTGCGTGGTCCCATGGTGTTTATACTTGCGTACTATTATTTTGACAGATGAACGTGTTACTTTCTGGGGTTTGGAAATTGCTGCCAAGGATGAACCAGACTTGTGGAGGTCTACAAATTTTTTTCTGAGGTCTTGGCTGATTTCTTTTGATTTTCCCATGATGTCAAGCAAAGAGGCACTGAGTTTGAAGGTAGGCCTTGAAATACATCCACAGGTACACCTCCAATTGACTCTAATGATGTCAATTAGCCTATCAGAAGCTTCTGAAACCATGACATCATTTTCTGGAATTTTCCAAGCTGTTTAAAGGCACAGTCAACTTAACGTATGTAAACTTCTGACCCACTGGAATTGTGATACAGGGAATTATAAGTGAAATAATCTGTCTCTAAACAATTGTTGGAAAAATGACTTGTGTCATGCACAAAGTAGATGTTCTAACTGACTTGCCAAAACTATAGTTTGTTAACAAGAAATCTGAGGAGCGGCTGAAAAACGAGTTTTAATGACTCCAACCTAAGTGTATGTAAACTTCCAACTTCAACTGTATATGTCAACAGTCTAAGCCAACCGATCTGTTTTGCTACATAGTTGCGCATTCATGAGTTTTGTTGCTAAACAACCAACCCGTCCATAATATAACTTGTAAATATCTCATGAGCTTAGTTCCAGTATCCAGTTCCATTATCTTTCCCCATCACAACCCCAAGCTTGTTTTACTCCAACTCTGTAATTATAAACAAACTGTATCGGCTCAAAACATGGTTAAAACTATCATGGTCAGTCCTTCACCAAAACAGTGGTGGGGTGAACCCATTTGTAATTGTTTGAACTGCAGATTGCCCCTTTAAGATAATTGTTTGCAGCCATACATGATGCTCATGGAAATGCTGTGTTGTACATGAAACTTTGATCAGTTTTAGAGTAAGGGGTAGTAAGGGCAGTGTTGTGTAATTACAGTTGAACCACTTACATGCTCTTCTCTAAGGCACTCCTCCTCTCCTCCTCACTGTCAGCCGCCGCTGATGATTGGCTGGGGGTGTTTTCCATCAATACTGAGACGTTGTCATCTGGACAGACATTGGTGGACTGAATATCCTGGTCAAACAGACGGGACAGGGAATAGGGTTATGATATAATCTGTGGTCCGTTGACATTCTGAAGATAGATAGATAGATAGATAGAGAGAGAGAGAGAGAGAGAGAGAGAGAGAGAGAGAGAGAGAGAGAGAGAGAGAGAGAGAGAGAGAGAGAGAGAGAGATAGAGATGGAGGCAAGGTGTTAGAGAGATAGATCAAATAAGGAAGAGGGAGGCAGAGTGAGGTAAAGAGAGAGGGAGAGGCAAAGTGAGAGAGAGAATGGGATGATAATGATGCAGGTTGCCAAGGTGACCAGGGAGGGAGGGGGAGCAGCCAGACACTATGGACCATGACAGAATGAAGGGGATCTCACTGTCACCAATAATGGTGTAAGGCAGGGTTTCCCAAACTCGGTCTTGATAACGAGTTGGTTATTTTTATAAGCCAGGACAAAGTCTAGGAACTCTGGTGTAGGATGTGGTGAAGTCACCATGAAAAAGGAGTGAGGGAGAGAAAGAAAGAAGGGGAAAGGGGGAGGTAGAGAGAGCTACAGACCAGCTCAACAAAAACGACCCGGTACAAAACATTTAAATATTGGACAAGTAACGGAGTGTGGTGTACAGAATGTCTTGGGCATAGAGACAGTACAAATAGACAGCACTGAACATGGTGTCATCATGGACTTCCACATCCAATTCATTCAGGAAGTGTCTGACAAAGATCTGCATACGGATCACAGCGACCTAATCAGTTGGATTGATGAGGTATGCATGAGGCTACTTTCCTGGAATTTACATCAATTCCCAAGGAGATTTTTGAATGAACATTGAAGCATTGTCTACACATTCTACACTACAGTAATGCTTGTGTGAGCAGTAACATACACTCTTATGCTTGTCTGAACATACAATATCTTGTTCTTGTTCAGTGTCATGTTCATTGGCCACAGTCTTCCGATCGGCATGTACATCATTTTAGAATAGTGGTTGTCAACCTATTTACGCCTGGCCAAGCATACACACCAGAGGAGGCTGAGAAGTTTGGTGGGAGGAGCTATAGTAGGATGGGCTCATTGTAATGGCTGGCTTTCCATTTATTCCATTCCAGCCATTACAATGAGCCCATCCTCTTATAGCTCCTACCAGGAGAATGCTTCCTGCCCCAACTCATAGTGCCAACTGTAAAGTTTGGTGGAGGGTGAATAATAGTCTGGGGCTGTTTCTCATGGTTCGGGCTAGGCCCCTTAGTTCCAGTGAAGGGAAATCTTAATGCTACAGCCAACAATGACATTCTGGACGATTCTGTGCTTCCAACTTTGTGGCAACAATTTGAGAAAGGCCCTTTCCTGTTTCAGTATGACAATGCCAGCAGGTAACCTAGTGGTTAGAGCGTTGGACTAGTAACCGAAAGGTTGCAAGATTGAATCCCCGAGCTGACAAGGTAAAAATCTGTCATTCTGCCCCTGAACAAGGCAGTTAACCCACTGTTCCTAGGCCGCCATTGAAAATAAGAATTTGTTCTTAACTGACTTGCCTAGTTAAATAAAGGTTAAAAGAAATCCCCCTAGAGCAAAGTGATGTCCTTACAGATATGGTTTGTCGAGATCGTTGTGGAAGAACTTGACTGCACAGAGCCCTGACCTCAACCCCATTGAAAACCTTTGGGATAAATTGGAACGCTGACTACGAGCCAGACCTAATCCCTCAACATCAGTGCCCGACCTCACTAATGCTCTTGTGGCTGAATGGAAGCAAGTCCCCGCAGCAATGTTCTAACATCTAGTTGAAAGCCTTCCCAGAAGAGTGGAGGCTGTTATAGCAGCAATGTTCTGACATCTAGTGGAAAGCCTTCCCAGAAGAGTGGAGGCTGTTATAGCAGCAATGTTCCAACATCTAGTGGAAAGCCTTCCCAGAAGAGTGGAGGCTGTTATAGCAGCAATGTTCTGACATCTAGTGGAAAGCCTTCCCAGAAGAGTGGAGGCTGTTATAGCAGCAATGTTCTGACATCTAGTTGAAAGACTTCCCAGAAGAGTGGAGGCTGTTATGGCAGCAATGTTCTGACATCTAGTGGAAAGCCTTCCCAGAAGAGTGGAGGCTGTTATAGCAGCAATGTTCTGACATCTAGTGGAAAGCCTTCCCAGAAGAGTGGAGGCTATTATAGCAGCAATGTTCTGACATCTAGTGGAAAGCCTTCCCAGAAGAGTGGAGGCTGTTATAGCAGCAATGTTCCAACATCTAGTGGAAAGCCTTCCCAGAAGAGTGGAGGCTGTTATAGCAGCAATGTTCTGACATCTAGTGGAAAGCCTTCCCAGAAGAGTGGAGGCTGTTATAGCAGCAATGTTCCAACATCTAGTGGAAAGCCTTCCCAGAAGAGTGGAGGCTGTTATAGCAGCAATATTCTGACATCTAGTGGAAAGCCTTCCCAGAAGAGTGGAGGCTGTTATAGCAGCAATGTTCCGACATCTAGTGGAAAGCCTTCCCAGAAGAGTGGAGGCTGTTATAGCAGCAATGTTCTGACATCTAGTTGAAAGCCTTCCCAGAAGAGTGGAGGCTGTTATAGCAGCAATGTTCTGACATCTAGTTGAAAGCCTTCCCAGAAGAGTGGAGGCTGTTATAGCAGCAATGTTCTGACATCTAGTTGAAAGCCTTCCCAGAAGAGTGGAGGCTGTTATAGCAGCAATGTTCTAACATCTAGTGGAAAGCCTTCCCAGAAGAGTGGAGGCTGTTATAGCAGCAATGTTCTGACATCTAGTGGAAAGCCTTCCCAGAAGAGTGGAGGCTGTTATAGCAGCAATGTTCTGACATCTAGTTGAAAGCCTTCCCAGAAGAGTGGAGGCTGTTATAGCAGCAATGTTCTGACATCTAGTTGAAAGCCTTCCCAGAAGAGTGGAGGCTGTTATAGCAGCAATGTTCTGACATCTAGTTGAAAGCCTTCCCAGAAGAGTGGAGGCTGTTATAGCAGCAATGTTCTAACATCTAGTGGAAAGCCTTCCCAGAAGAGTGGAGGCTGTTATAGCAGCAATGTTCTGACATCTAGTGGAAAGCCTTCCCAGAAGAGTGGAGGCTGTTATAGCAGCAATGTTCTGACATCTAGTTGAAAGCCTTCCCAGAAGAGTGGAGGCTGTTATAGCAGCAATGTTCTGACATCTAGTTGAAAGCCTTCCCAGAAGAGTGGAGGCTGTTATAGCAGCAATGTTCTGACATCTAGTTGAAAGCCTTCCCAGAAGAGTGGAGGCTGTTATAGCAGCAATGTTCTGACATCTAGTGGAAAGCCTTCCCAGAAGAGTGGAGGCTGTTATAGCAGCAATGTTCGGACATCTAGTGGAAAGCCTTCCCAGAAGAGTGGAGGCTGTTATAGCAGCAATGTTCTGACATCTAGTTGAAAGCCTTCCCAGAAGAGTGGAGGCTGTTATAGCAGCAATGTTCTGACATCTAGTTGAAAGCCTTCCCATAAGAGTGGAGGCTGTTATAGCAGCAATGTTCTGACATCTAGTAGAAAGCCTTCCCAGAAGAGTGGAGGCTGTTATAGCAGCAATGTTCTGACATCTAGTGGAAAGCCTTCCCAGAAGAGTGGAGGCTGTTATAGCAGCAATGTTCCAACATCTAGTGGAAAGCCTTCCCAGAAGAGTGGAGGCTGTTATAGCAGCAATGTTCTGACATCTAGTTGAAAGCCTTCCCAGAAGAGTGGAGGCTGTTATAGCAGCAATGTTCTGACATCTAGTTGAAAGCCTTCCCATAAGAGTGGAGGCTGTTATAGCAGCAATGTTCTGACATCTAGTGGAAAGCCTTCCCAGAAGAGTGGAGGCTGTTATAGCAGCAATGTTCTGACATCTAGTGGAAAGCCTTCCCAGAAGAGTGGAGGCTGTTATAGCAGCAATGTTCCAACATCTAGTGGAAAGCCTTCCCAGAAGAGTGGAGGCTGTTATAGCAGCAAGGGGGAGACCAACTCCATATTAATGCCCATGATTTTGGAATGAGATGTTCAACGGGCTGTCGTCCACATACATTTGGTCATGTAGTGTAAATGGGCTATAATTTCCCATCAACTTCTGCAAATGTGACCTTTTACTAAAGCTGCAGAGTACACTGTGTGTGTGGTTGTGTTGTTGTGTATACTTCTCTCTGTGTGTGTGGTTGTGTTGTTGTGTATACTTCTCTGTGTGGGTGTGGTTGTGTTGTTGTGTATACTTCTCTGTGTGTGTGTGGTTGTGTTGTTGTGTATACTTCTCTGTGTGGGTGTGGTTGTGTTGTTGTGTATACTTCTCTGTGTGTGTGTGGTTGTGTTGTTGTGTACACTTCTCTGTGTGGGTGTGGTTGTGTTGTTGTGTATACTTCTCTGTGTGGGTGTAGGGGACGTGCTACGCCACTGCTTATAACTATCAGTTAATTATAAGAAATCTAAGATGTGTCAAATAAATTCTATCAGCTCAGGGCTCCAGCTACGCATCTGGTTTGCTAGCGTGCTAGCTAGGTGGCTAGATGTCAAGATCAGTCTTCTTGGGTACAGCAGAGACATTCAGTTCCCTCCTGGATCAAGATCACTGTTGCCTAAAATAGGTTTGTGCGCTGTATAATAACAGTGTGTACCCCGGTATGGTACAGAAATGGTATGATAGTATTAACATCTGGATACAGCCCAACCCTAGCAGGGTACCTATGTGTGCAGCTGTGTGTTTGTGTATTCTAGCATCATCATTAGTCCTCCAGCCCTCCAGGCCTCCAGTCCTCCAGCCCTCCAGGCCTCCAGTCCTCCAGCAGAGCTCTACCCTGGCTGACAGGTCTCCAGGCCTCCAGCCCTCCAGCAGAGCTTTACCCTGGCTGACAGGTCTCCAGGCCTCCAGCCCTCCAGCAGAGCTCTACCCTGGCTGACAGGTCTCCAGGCCTCCAGCCCTCCAGCAGAGCTCTACCCTGGCTGACAGGTCTCCAGGCCTCCAGCCCTCCAGCAGAGCTCTACCCTGGCTGACAGGTCTCCAGCCCTCCAGGCCTCCAGCCCTCCAGCAGAGCTTTACCCTGGCTGACAGGTCTCCAGCCCTCCAGGCCTCCAGCAGAGCTCTACCCTGGCTGACAGGTCTCCAGGCCTCCAGCCCTCCAGCAGAGCTCTACCCTGGCTGACAGGTCTCCAGGCCTCCAGCCCTCCAGCAGAGCTCTACCCTGGCTGACAGGTCTCCAGCCCTCCAGCCCTCCAGCAGAGCTCTACCCTGGCTGACAGGTCTCCAGGCCTCCAGCCCTCCAGCAGAGCTCTACCCTGGCTGACAGGTCTCCAGCCCTCCAGCCCTCCAGCAGAGCTCTACCCTGGCTGACAGGTCTCCAGGCCTCCAGCCCTCCAGCAGAGCTCTACCCTGGCTGACAGGTCTCCAGCCCTCCAGGCCTCCAGCCCTCCAGCAGAGCTCTACCCTGGCTGACAGGTCTCCAGGCCTCCAGCCCTCCAGCAGAGCTTTACCCTGGCTGACAGGTCTCCAGCCCTCCAGGCCTCCAGCCCTCCAGCAGAGCTCTACCCTGGCTGACAGGTCTCCAGGCCTCCAGCCCTCCAGCAGAGCTCTACCCTGGCTGACAGGTCTCCAGCCCTCCAGGCCTCCAGCAGAGCTCTACCCTGGCTGACAGGTCTCCAGCCCTCCAGCCCTCCAGCAGAGCTCTACCCTGGCTGACAGGTCTCCAGGCCTCCAGCCCTCCAGCAGAGCTTTACCCTGGCTGACAGGTCTCCAGCCCTCCAGGCCTCCAGCAGAGCTCTACCCTGGCTGACAGGTCTCCAGCCCTCCAGGCCTCCAGCAGAGCTCTACCCTGGCTGACAGGTCTCCAGCCCTCCAGCCCTCCAGCAGAGCTTTACCCTGGCTGACAGGTCTCCAGGCCTCCAGTCCTCCAGCAGAGCTCTACCCTGGCTGACAGGTCTCCAGCCCTCCAGGCCTCCAGCAGAGCTCTACCCTGGCTGACAGGTCTCCAGCCCTCCAGGCCTCCAGCAGAGCTCTACCCTGGCTGACAGGTCTCCAGCCCTCCAGGCCTCCAGCAGAGCTCTACCCTGGCTGACAGGTCTCCAGCCCTCCAGGCCTCCAGCAGAGCTCTACCCTGGCTGACAGGTCTCCAGCCCTCCAGGCCTCCAGCAGAGCTCTACCCTGGCTGACAGGTCTCCAGCCCTCCAGGCCTCCAGCAGAGCTCTACCCTGGCTGACAGGTCTCCAGCCCTCCAGGCCTCCAGCAGAGCTCTACCCTGGCTGACAGGTCTCCCTGACTGCTTGACACGGATCACTACCAGATGTTCTCTGTATCTGGTAGAACCCCACAGGAAAGATACACACACACAGCTCTCTTTCTACGCCCCCCCCCCCCCCTTCACTCCTCTATTGTTCTTGTTTTGTTTTTCTACCCAGAAGCCAACTTTAAATCTGTAAGAGTTTTAATAAAAGCTGAGAGCACGGTGTTCCTGTTGTTTATGCCTTATTGAGGTGGAGGTAGGATGTGCGTGTGTGTGTCTCTCTCTCTCTCTCTCTCTGTGGTGTCTGTCTGTCTGTGTCTGTGTGTGTGTGTCTGTGCCTGCGTGTGTGTGTGTGTGTGTGTGTGTGTGTGTGTGTGTGTGTGTGTGTGTGTGTGTGTCTGTGTCTGTGTGTGTGTGTGTGTGTGTGTGTGTGTGTGTGTGTGTGTGTGTGTGTGTGTGTGTGTGTGTGTGTGTGTGTGTGTGTGTGTGTGTGTGTGTGTGTGTGCGTGCGTGTGAGAGAGAGAGAGAAGTAGAGGGGGTGTTCTAAGAAGTCTTAACTTTTTCTCTTCCTTTCCTGAAAGAGAAACAGTAAATCTGTCAAAGGAGGGGAGGAAGGAGAGAGAAAAAGAGAGAGATGGAGAATGACAGTGATAGAGGGAGAAGAATAGGAGAGAGGGAGAGAGAGACCCTGAGATGACTGACCTACATACTTTAATACCTCTTTCTCTCTCTCCCTCTCTCCCTCTCTCCCTCTCTTTCCTCTCTTTCCTCTTCTGGCAGTACAGACTGAACCAGTGATCTCCTTCCCTTCTCTCCCATCTGTCTCTGACTGTGTGTAATCCTGCCATCAGAGCCTTATGACTGGCTGCTATAATGAACTGCAGGGGAATGACCCCCTCCCTGGGTCATGTTCAGTAGGGCACACTGTAACAAAACATTTGGAAATCTGTGTTGTTATTGGAAAAGTTCAGATATAGCTCCCTTGTTCCACTCGGTTTCAAACCCTTTTATCAATACTGACCCTGGTAAGAGTCCAGTAGGAATGAGCGCTGGCTCTCTGATGTGTTTTGTCATAGTGTTCACTATCCAGGCCCCCTTACAACCCTGTTCTCTGTTCCAAATGCCATCTATACCATTTGCTGTTGCCGTTCACACAATTCCAATTGTTTGATGTGTAAATGAAAGAGCAAAGCCATTGTTTGGACTCATTTCCTGGAACAGTAGACATCTTCCATTACATTTCTCCTCTCAGTGCTATTTTCTTTTTATCTGTAGTGATTTTCTTTGTAGTATGTTAATGCATCCATCACACAGAACCCTGACTAGGATGTGTCCCAAATGGTACCCTATTCCCTATAGTAGTGCACTATGTAGGAGATAGGGTGCCATTTGGGAAGCAAACTTAACAAACCTTCCCCACTGGACTGCCTCCTATTGATGAACTCTGAGAGGACCTTGAGTTCATCTAGGTGTGTGTGTCTGCGTGTGTATCTGAGACCAAGAAACTATGTTTGATCAGCCAAGCCCGGCAGTGGTGGTGGTGATATGGGATCCTTCGGACGTCCATACTCTAAACCCTAACCTTAACCCCTACCCTTACCTTAACCATAACAACCCTTACCTAAAGGTGAACCCCTTTTAGCCTACCTTTACTATTTAAAAAGTCAACTTCAATGGGTGGTAGGGACGTCCCAAGGATTCCGGATAGAACGGACCCTGAGAGATGTTTCATACCCAGGTCTGTATCAGGCGCCATGGAAACAAAGCCTTGTGTTGTACCCATGTCACCTACCGGTCTGTTTTTCGTCAGAGGAAATCATTAGACTCTCCCCTGTCCTCATATACACTGAGCAGCAACAGCTAATGCCTTCTATAGATTATCAATAGAGTTATTCATCAGTTCATCAGTCTGATTGATTGTGTTTTTTTAAGGTTGGATAAGTTGACTGTGTAATCTGTGACCATGTTGAGAAGATTGTATGGCTGTATCTACCTAGTTTAGCCTCTTAGACCTAGGCATTTGCTCAGGGGCCTAACACCAGTTGTCAGGTTTCAGGCAAGGTTTGTCAACACGCAAACATGGTTTACTGAACCACCTCTGTTACACAGGGCTGTGTGTTGGGACAGACTCGTGTGTGTGTGTATTTGTTTGTTTGTTTGAGTGTGTGTGTGTGTGAGAGGTCTGTATGTGTGTCTGTGGTTTGACTCACCTGTGTGTTGGCAAGTGCAGTACAGCCCTGTAGTGAGTCAGCCAGGTAGCTGGGAGAGTTTAGGGTTGCTGAGGAAAGCTCCTCAGGACTGGCCAACCTATACCTGCACTCCTACAACACACACACACACACACACACACACACACACACACACACACACACACACACACACACACACACACACACACACACACACACACACACACACACACACACACACACACACACACACACACACACACACACACACACACAGAGGGAGAACATCATTACTCAACAAAACAACAACATAAACATCAACAACACATTAAATCCTTGCAACACTGTGACTTTCAGAAACATCCCCAGGAGTGAGATAGCAGAATCACCATCTCCAGGGCTGTTATTATATAACTAACTAGCATTATGACTGTAATCACACTGTGACTATCCACCATGTGTACATCATGTGGGTAAACTATGGGTAAACCATGCAGCAGTCAACTGTGTTGGTATTCATTGGTTAGGTACTGTACTGTCAATGGGCTGCGGTTGGGCAAGCTGTTGGTAGATATTTACACAGAAAAGGTAGTTGATCTCGATCTTATATGTAGATATTTGCTCAGGAATAGTAATCTCTTTAACTAAGACCGTCGCCAAAACTAAGACAGTTCTGCCGAGTTGTTCTGCCAAGAAACAGAGGAAGGCTCCACACCACTCTCTAACTTGAATATATTGCTTAGTTAATTTCAGATTCTTTTATTTTGCTCTGTTGTAGCTTTGTCAACTATGTGTGTGTTTTCTATACCTGTTTGCTCCTCTCCCTGTAGGCTTTACAGACACTCCCGACCCCTTGGTTGCAATCCTTCTAATTTAGTGAACCCTGCACGCAAAACCTATGTGGAATTCCTGCCGATCTGCGGTCCAGAACGCCTAGTTCATCTGAGCAGTATGCTGCGCATCCCTTGACGTCGCAGTGGTGGCACGTCTAGTCATTTCTCCTAACTGGAGATTTTCTCACCAGTCCATCTTCTCATGTGAATTCCATGCTGTCACTTGTCACTTGTCCACTTAACCTGATGAGGACAGAGGGCGCTGTTTTCACTTTGGGGAAAAAACGTGCCCAATTTAAACGGCCTCGTACTCAATTCTTGCTCGTACAATATGCATATTATTATTACTATTGGATAGAAAACACTCTCTAGTTTCTAAAACCGTTTGAATTATATCTGTGAGTAAAACAGAACTCATTTGGCACAAACTTCCTGACCAGGAAGTGGAAAATCTGAAATCGATGCTCTCTTCTGGGTCCTGCCTATAAATGGGCATGATACCTATTAGTATACATGCACGTCATACACCTTCCCCTGGATGTCAAGATGCAGTGAGAGAAGAAATGGAGTGTTTATCTTGGTCTGAGATGGAATACGTCCTCTTGGAATGACGTGTCACCCATTTCATGTTTTCAGGAAGGCGCGAAGTTGGACCTGGATTTGCCTTCTGAATAGCTGTCGTTATAGGCGACTACTATCTCCGGCTTTGATTTTATTTGATACATGTGACAATATCATCGTAAAGTATGTTTTTTCAATATAGTTTTATTAGATTTTTGAAATTTATTCGGGACGTTAGGCGTGTTGCGTTGTGTGCCTTTGTTCAGAAAGGAGAGCTTCGCGCCACTTGGCTAGTGCGCTTGCTAATTCAAGAGGGAAAATGGACGTTCTAAATCCAAACAACGATTGTTCTTGACAAAGGACACCTTGTACAACATTCTGATGGAAGATCAGCAAAAGTAGGACCCATTTTATGATGTTATTTCATATATCTGTCGAACTGTGTACTATAAGTTTTGCGCCCAGGTTTTGGGCACTCGGTCGACATAACGTAAGCCTTATGTGGTAATGAAGTTATTTTTAGAATTCTAACACGGCGATTGCATTAAGAACTAGTGTATCTATCATTTCCTATACAACATGTATTTTTTAGTTATGTTTATGAATAGCTATTTGGTCAGAATATGTGTGTCAGAAAAAGTGTCAGAAAAAAATCCGGACGTTGTGGGACAAAATAGCTACGTTAGCACAATGTATAACCACTGATTTCAGCTCTAAATATGCACATTTTCGAACAAAACATAAGTGTATGTATAACCTGATGTTATAGGACTGTCATCTGATGAACCTTATCAAGGTTAGTCAAAAATTATATATCTTTTGCTGGTGTGTCACGATCGCTAACTTTTACTGCTGGGAAATGGCTTGTGTTTCTGGCTATTGTGGTAAGCTAATATAACGCTATATTGTGTTTTCGCTGTAAAACACTTAAGAAATCGGAAATATTTGCTGGATTCACAAGATGCTTGTCTTTCATTTGCTGTACACTATGTATTTTTCAGAAATGTTTTATGATGAGTATTTAGGTATTTGACGTTGGTGTCTGTAATTATTCTGGCTGCTTTCGGTGCAATTTCTGATTGTAGCTGCAATGTAAACTATGATTTATACCTGAAATATGCACATTTTTCGAACAAAACATAGATTTATTGAATAACATGTTATAAGACTGTCATCTGATGAAGTTGTTTGTTGGTTAGTTTGGTTGGTTCTTGGTTAGTTAGGTTGGCTTTGTGCATGCTACCTGTGCTGTGAAAAATGTCTGTCCTTTTTTGTATTTGGTGGTGAGCTAACATAAATATACATGCTGTTTTCGCTGTAAAACATTTAAAAAATCGGACATGTTGGCTGGGTTCACAAGATGTGTACCTTTCATTTGCTGTATTGGACTTGTTAATGTGTGAAAGTTAAATATTTCTAAAAAATATATTTTGAATTTCGCGCTCTGCCTTTTCAGTGGAATGTGGGAGGAGTTCCGCTGGCGGAACGATGGAGCAGTAAAGGATAACCCTTTCCCAGTCCCCTCCAACTCACAAGGCAGACAATACGGTTGACCTCATCTTTACTAGAGGCTGTTCACCTACTACCCCCCCCAGGTCTCTGATCACTACTTTTTTTTGTTGTTTCCTTTTCTGTCTCCTTTCCTCCAACCCTAACCACTCAGCCCCTACCCAGATGGTCATGTTGTTTCCTTTTCTGTCTCCTTTCCTCCAACCCTAACCACTCAGCCCCTACCCAGATGGTCATGCTGTTTCCTTTTCTGTCTCCTTTCCTCCAACCCTAACCACTCAGCCCCTACCCAGATGGTCATGTGCCATCACAATCTTCACTCTCGCTCTCCCATTACTCTCTGCTCTTCTATCCTATCATCTCTGCCTTCTGCTAAATCCTTCTCCCTCCTGTCTCCGGATTCTGCCTCTTTGACCCTACTCTCCTCCCTTTTCGCATCCTATGACTCGTACTGTCCCCTTTCCTCCCGGCCTGCTCGGGCCTCCCCTCCTGCTCCGTGGCTGAGTTTCATTACAAACTTACAGAACAGGGCTGCAGGCAGCTGAGCGGAAATGGAGGAAAACAAATCTTCCAGAGGACCTATCATCCTTTTACCCCCTCCTCTCTACCTCCTCTTCCTCTGTATCTGCTGCTAAAGCCACTTTATATCACTACATTTCAAGTTTCTGCCTCTAACCCTAGGAAACTATTTTCCACCTTCTCCTCCCTCCTTAATCCTCCACCCGTTCCCTCCTCTCTCTCTGCGGATGACTTTGTCAACCACTTTGAAAAGAAGGTTGACGACATCCGCTCCTCATTCAATCAGCCTATTGTTAATAGGCCTATCTTGTGATAAAGATATTAAGGGATTTCCACACATTATACTGATGAGTTCACTTATGAGGTCCATTTCAAATCTGTCAGTACCCATAGTCCCAATAGTCCCAATGTAGAGTAGCTAGTCCTCATTGTATGTACCCTGTATGTACAGTACCCGTCACAAGTTTGGACACACCTACTCATTCAAGAGTTTTTCTTTATTTTTACTATTTTCTACATTGTAGAATAATAGTGAAGACATCAAAACTATGAAATAACACATATGGAATCATGTAGTAACCAAAAAAGTGTTACACCCTTTGCCTTGATGACAGCTTTGCACACTCTTGGCATTCTCTTAACCAGCTTCACCTGGAATGCTTTTCTAACAGTCTTGAAGGAGTTCCCACATTAGGTGAGCACTTGTTGGCTGCTTTTCCTTCACTCTGCGTTTTTTTGGGTTACTCCATATGTGTTATTTCATAGTTTGATAGTTTTGTCTTCACTATTATTCTAAAGAAAAACCCTTTAATGAGTAGGTGTGTCCAAACTTTTGACTGGTACTGTATGTACTTGTATGTAATGTAGGTGTTTGTATCCCTAGTGTTCTCTACCTTTACAAAGGTTAAACTGGTGCTTAGCAATGCCTCTCCACTCACCATCTCGTTGTGTGTGATGGGTAGTATGGTGGTGAGGTGGTCCTCTGATCCTAGGGGTCTGCCAAGCCCTCCCAGGCCCAGGTCATGACTGTGCCTAGAGGGGGGAATAGGAGGAGGGGATTTGCTTCCCCCATCCAACTTCCTGACCTGCCGCTCCCCCTTGGAGCTGGCTGAGATGTTGACGGCCCCAGCGCTGAGCTTGCGGACTGGATTGGTCAGCCACTTCTTCAAGGTGCTTACGGAACGTCGCGAGCCTGGGGAGCTGGGTGCGGAGCTACAGGACACCGTCAGGGTCGGAGGCAGGGACGCCACGGAGGTGGAGATGCTACCCTCGCTGCCTGCCGCTGAGTATGAGTCTGGAGGGAGGGAGAGGAGGGAGAGAGAACAAGAGAGATGGAGGGAGGGGGCAAAGGTCACATAAGAGCTCAAGAGAAGAGGAATGATAACTCGAATGGATAGACGAATGGAAGTTAAACTAAGGCAAAGGGCAGCAGTGGACACACAGCAGCAGACACATATTTTTGGTGCAGAACTAGAGCAGGAAAAATACGCTAGCTTAACAATGGATGATCATAGAGCTGGGTGACCACAGAGCTGGGTGACCATAGAGCTGGATGACCACAGATCTGGGTGATCATAGAGCTGGATGCCCATAGAGCTGGGTGACCATAGAGCTGGGTGACCATAGAGCTGGATGACCACAGAGCTGGATGACCATAGAGCTGGACGAACATAGAGCTGGATGACCATAGAGCTGGATGACCATAGAGCTGGATGACCATAGAGCTGGATGACCACAGATCTGGGTGATCATAGAGCTGGATGACCATAGAGCTGGACGAACATAGAGCTGGATGACCATAGAGCTGGACGAACATAGAGCTGGATGACCATAGAGCTGGATGACCATAGAGCTGGATGACCATAGAGCTGGATGACCATAGAGCTGGATGACCATAGAGCTGGATTACCACAGATCTGGGTGATCATAGAGCTGGATGACCACAGATCTGGGTGATCATAGAGCTGGATGACCATAGACCTGGACTAGAGGGATGGAAAGGAGACCCCTCTCTCCCCTCTCCCTCAAAAGTAACTCTCCCCTCTCTCCCCTTCCCTCAACAGTAACCCCCCCCCCTCTCCCCCACCCCTCCCTCAACAGTAACACTCCCCTCTCTCCCCCTCCCTCTACAGTAACACTCCCCTCTCTTCTCCCCCTCCCTCAACAGTAACTCTCCCCTCTCTCCCCCTCCTTCATCAGTAACTCTCCCCTCTCTCCCCCTCCCTCAACAGTAACTCTCCCCTTTCTCCCCTTCCTCAACAGTAACTCTCCCTCTCCCCCCCCTCAACAGTAACTCTCCCTCAACAGTAACTCTCCCTCTCTCCCCCTCCCTCAACAGTAACTCTCCCTCTCTCCCCCTCCCTCAACAGTAACTATCCCCTTTCAGCTCCGCCCTCAACAGTAACTCTCCCTCTCTCCCCCTCCCTCATCAGTAACTCTCCCTCTCTCACCCTCCCTCAACATTAACTCTCCCTCTCTCCCCCTCCCTCAACAATAACTCTCTCCTCTCTCGCCCTCCCTCATCAGTAACTCTCCCCTCTCTCAACAGTAACTCTCCCCCTCCCTCAACAGTAACTCTCCCTCTCTCCCCCTCCCTCAACAGTAACTCTCCCTCTCTCCCCCTCCCTCAACAGTTACTCTCCCCTCTCTCCCCCTTCCTCAACACTAACTCTCCTCCCTCAACAGTAACTCTCCCCTCTCTCCCCCTCCCTCAACAGTAACTCTCCCCTCTCTCTCCCTCCCTCAACAGTAACTCTCCCCTCTCTCCCCCTTCCTCAACAGGAATTATCCCCTCTCTCCCCCTTACTCAACAGTAACTCTCCCCTCTCTCCCATTCCTCAACAGTAACTCTCTCCTCTCTCCCCCTCCCTCAACAGTAACTCTCTCCTCTCTCCCCCTCCCTCATCAGTAACTCTCCCCCTTCCTCAACAGTAACTCTCCTCCCTCAACAGTAACTCTCCCCTCTCTCCCCCTTCCTCAACAGTAACTCTCCCCTCCCTCATCACTAACTCTCCTCCTCCCTCAACAGTAACTCTCCCCTCTCTCGCCCTCCCTCATCAGTAACTCTCCCCCTTCCTCAACAGTAACTCTCCTCCCTCAACAGTAACTCTCCCCTCTCTCGCCCTCCCTCATCGGTAACTCTCCCCCTCCCTCAACAGTAACTCTCCACTCTCCCGCCCTCACGAAACAGTACTAAACAGTAACTCTCCCCCTCCCTCAACAGTAACTCTCCCCCTCACTCAACAGTAACTCTCCACTCTCTCCCCCTACCTCAACAGAAACTCTCCACTCTCTCAACAGTAACTCTCCCCTCCCTCAACAGTAACTCTCCTCTCTCCCCTTCCCTCAACAGTAACTCTCCCCTTTCTCAACAGTAACTCTCCCCCTCCCTCAACAGTAACTCTCCCCCTCCCTCAACAGTAACTCTCCCCTTTCTCAACAGTAACTCTCCCCCTCCCTCAACAGTAACTCTCCCCCTCCCTCAACAGTAACTCTCCCCTCCCTCAACAGTAACTCTCCCCCTCCCTCAACAGTAACTCTCCCCTCTCTCCCCCTCCCTCAACAGTAACCCCCCCCCCTCTCCCCCACCCCTCCCTCAACAGTAACACTCCCCTCTCTCCCCCTCCCTCTACAGTAACTCTCCCCTTTCTCCCCCTTCCTCAACAGTAACTCTCCCTCTCCCCCCCCCTCAACAGAACTCTCCCTCAACAGTAACTCTCCCTTTCTCCCCCGCCCTCAACAGTAACTCTCCCTCTCTCCCCCTCCCTCATCAGTAACTCTCCCTCTCTCCCCCTCCCTCAACATTAACTCTCCCTCTCTCCCCCTCCCTCAACAATAACTCTCTCCTCTCTCGCCCTCCCTCATCAGTAACTCTCCCCTCTCTCAACAGTAACTCTCCCTTTCTCCCCCCCCCTCAACAGTAACTCTCCCTCTCTCCCCCTCCCTCATCAGTAACTCTCCCACTCTCCCCCTCCCTCAACAGTAACTCTCCCTCTCTCCCCCTCCCTCAACAGTAACTCTCCCTCTCTCCCACTCCCTCAACAGTTACTCTCCCCTCTCTCCCCCTTCCTCAACACTAACTCTCCTCCCTCAACAGTAACTCTCCCCTCTCTCCCCCTCCCTCAACAGTAACTCTCCCCTCTCTCCCCCTCCCTCAACAGTAACTCTCCCCTCTCTCTCCCCCTTCCTCAACAGGAATTATCCCCTCTCTCCCCCTTACTCAACAGTAACTCTCCCCTCTCTCCCATTCCTCAACAGTAACTCTCCCCTCTCCACTCCCTCAACAGTAACTCTCTCCTCTCTCCCCCTCCCTCAACAGTAACTCTCCCCTCTCTCGCCCTCCCTCATCAGTAACTCTCCCCCGCCCTCAACAGTAACTCTCCTTCTCTCCCCCGTAACTCTCCCCTCTCTCAACAGTAACTCTCCCCTCCCTCATCACTAACTCTCCTCCTCCCTCATCAGTAACTCTCCCCCTTCCTCAACAGTAACTCTCCTCCCTCAACAGTAACTCTCCCCTCTCTCCCCCTTCCTCAACAGTAACTCTCCCCTCCCTCATCACTAACTCTCCTCCTCCCTCAACAGTAACTCTCCCCTCTCTCGCCCTCCCTCATCAGTAACTCTCCCCCTTCCTCAACAGTAACTCTCCTCCCTCAACAGTAACTCTCCCCTCTCTCGCCCTCCCTCATCGGTAACTCTCCCCCTCCCTCAACAGTAACTCTCCCCCTCCCTCAACAGTATGTCTCCACTCTCCCGCCCTCACTAAACAGTAACTCTCCCCCTCTCTCAACAGTAACTCTCCCCTCCCTCAACAGTAACTCTCCTCTCTCCCCTTCCCTCAACAGTAACTCTCCCCTTTCTCAACAGTAACTCTCCCCCTCCCTCAACAGTAACTCTCCCCCTCCCTCAACAGTAACTCTCCCCTTTCTCAACAGTAACTCTCCCCCTCCCTCAACAGTAACTCTCCCCCTCCCTCAACAGTAACTCTCCCCTCCCTCAACAGTAACTCTCCCCCTCCCTCAACAGTAACTCTCCCCTCTCTCCCCCTCCCTCAACAGTAACCCCCCCCCCCCCCCTCTCCCCCACCCCTCCCTCAACAGTAACACTCCCCTCTCTCCCCCTCCCTCTACAGTAACACTCCCCTCTCTTCTCCCCCTCCCTCAACAGTTACTCTCCCCTCTCTCCCCCTCCTTCATCAGTAACTCTCCCTTCTCTCCCCCTCCCTCTACAGTAACACTCCCCTCTCTCCCCCTCCCTCAACAGTAACTCTCCCCTCTCTCCCCCTCCTTCATCAGTAACTCTCTCTTCTCTCCCCCTCCCTCTACAGTAACACTCCCCTCTCTCCCCCTCCCTCAACAGTAACTCTCCCCTTTCTCCCCCTTCCTCAACAGTAACTCTCCCCCCCCCCCCTCAACAGAACTCTCCCTCAACAGTAACTCTCCCTCTCTCCCCCGCCCTCAACAGTAACTCTCCCTCTCTCCCCCTCCCTCATCAGTAACTCTCCCTCTCTCCCCCTCCCTCAACATTAACTCTCCCTCTCTCCCCCTCCCTCAACAATAACTCTCTCCTCTCTCGCCCTCCCTCATCAGTAACTCTCCCCTCTCTCAACAGTAACTCTCCCCCTCCCTCAACAGTAACTCTCCCTCTCTCCCCCTCCCTCAACAGTAACTCTCCCTCTCTCCCCCTCCCTCAACAGTAACTCTCCCCTCTCTCCCCCTTCCTCAACAGGAATTCTCCCCTCTCTCCCCCTTACTCAACAG